>NW_024870655.1:121067-136474 GCF_013358625.1 Macadamia integrifolia
AAAACCATTACCCATCTTGGTGGTTTGACCGACACTTACCTGCTACATTTTGATACATAAGCGTAGGGGTGTCAACGGTCCGGGTCGGTGCGGTTTCGGTCCGGTTCCACCGGTTTCGGTGTGAGTTTGGAAGTGACCGAAACCGACCCAATAAGGATTTATCGGTTTCGGTCCGGTGTCGGTTTCGGTGCGGTTTGGGTTCGGGTTGGTACCGGTTTGGATTTATTAGGTTCATTTCGGTTTGGATCGGTTTTTTAAACCGGTATGAAGCCATTAGGAAACAACCAAATGATGAATTGTTGAACTTCGATTTCTTAAATCGATTTGTAACCGGGTTGGTTTTGATTTTTGGTTTAGTTTGAATTCGATTTTCCATACAAATGTATACAAAACTATTCAAATTTTAATTTTTTTAATGAATTTTGGAGTGTTTCGGTTTCTTACCGGTTTGGTTTCGGTTTCGGTCCGCGTTTTGAGCCGGTTTTGGTTTGGTTTCGGGTTCATCCGGTTTTCGGTGCGGTTCGGTTTGGTTTTGGGGTTACAATACTTGAAACCGAACCGAACCAATAAGGCTTCGGTTCGGTTCGGTCCGGGTTGTTATCGGTTCGGTCCGGCCGGTTTTACCGGTTCGGTTTAGGAATTGACACCCCTACATATTCCTATGCCCTAGGAGGGGGTGGAGGATTACTAACTCCGCGCATCGAATATCCGACAGAACACTGGTTCCTCGCGGAACCTTCCCGATCATCGTTTCCTCATTCTTCACCGATTTTCATCGAGGAAGGGAGCCCTCCTGAAGGTTCCTCCTCATCCATGTTTATGCTCGGCGCTGCTCTTGTTTTCTTACGATTGTAGGTTTTCCCCACCATTACTGTCGTTCCCACAGACGGTGCCAATCTGTTACTGTCAAAATCCCTATGAGCTAATCCTGCACAAGCACAGAAGGCAGAGCCCCGGAGGTATCTCCAAGATTAGTCCTCTGATGCCTAAGTTAGTGACCGGCAGAACAATGTGTTCACAGGAGTAATGGTGGGTGTTGGCGTACCCAGAGTTATTAAATTCGCTGAATTATTCGTGAATAATTCGTGCGAACAGAATTTTTCCGAATTAAACAAAAAATTCTGACCGAATCCGAATTATAAATAAAATTCTTTAAAAATCGCGCCTTTTTCTAATTAGATTTAAAATCGTGATTATATCAGACCGAACCGTTTTAAACCGAATAATTCGGTTCAAACACACTTTATTAAAAAAAAAAAAAATCGAATTACAAAAGCCAAAAAGAGGGTTTCTGAACTTTCGTTTCTTTCTGTTTCTTCCCCCAAACCCTCATCCTCTCCATCTCCGAGACTTCGACCAGCGACTCTGTCAGTCACTTGATGTCTCTTCCAATCCATGTCTCCGGTGACTTCGTGAGTTCGAGGGTAGGTGACTCGTGAGTTGAGAGTTGAGACCCTCTAGTTTCTCCAGCTTCCACTGCCCAACTAGGAAATCCAGAATGTCTGCGTAGTCACCACTCACCAGCCGTGTAAACGCCGACCCTCTGTGCAACAGCGGCGAAATTATCGAATAGATTGGGATCTTGGCCGTCATACATGAGGTAAGCAGGCATGGAAATCTTCTTTCGCATCATATCGGTGATCCCGAGCATTCTCGTGCCGCTTCTCGTCTGCTGCAATACTACTACAGATGCGTTCCAACACTGTGTCCCCATGCTCCTTAGCCAGCCGGGCTGTGTTGCCGTGTGAATCGTGACTAACGCCTAAAGTTCCATAAAGTTAACTCTGCTCACATCGTCGTCACTTTCCTTTCTCTGTTCAAAATAACAAAAGCGAGCGAATTTTCGCACGGGGCCTCTCTCGGTGAGCGTACGTGGTTAAGGGAGCTGCTTCCCAACGAAGCAAAGTAGGAGGAGCAGGTATAGAATTCAACTCCTTATACTTCCAGATCTCTGAATTCTCACTTCTGGTAGAAGCTACTCGTTGGTTTTCTGTAACTCGTCTTCGCTTTCTCATGGTATCTCTTCTTACTGATTTCCTTATATTTAGATTTTGATTTTAGTTCTCTTTTTGTTTTCTGATACTTCTGGCGATCGATCGAATTGACCTTAAAATTTGGGGGGTTTTTCTTTTTTCTTCGGATGATCGAAGTCTATTTGCATTGCGACCTTAACTGCAAGAAAAACTTGCTAGTTCTAGCCTAACTACTAAACAATGTGGAAGTTCAAGATAGTATTCAAAGGAGAAACTAAAAGGTGGGAAAAAACATGGATTAAAGAATGAAGAGAACAATAAAAACAATTATTTTCTGAGAGTTACAGTGGAATGGTGAAACAGAGCTTTAATGTTCCTGGTCCTGAAGACTGGGATAGGAAACTAATGATATTGAGACAATAGTTCCTATAATTAATTGCCATGGCAGTCCTTGACCATTAATGTTAGCTCCCCATGAGGTGCTATGCCAAGGTTACCAATGTTCATGATGGGGTTTATGTTGCTTTGTTTGTTCATATTACTCAGGTGGATTTATTCCTTTTGTTGGTTATTGACATTTAACAATGTAATTTGACTTTGAAACTAGGCATACAGAAAATCAACACATTTAAATACACTTTTGAGAAGTTTCTGTTTTTTAAAAAAAGGGTGGGGGGGTAATACGTTCCGGTACCAATCTTGAGTTTCTTTGTTTGTTTTTTCAACGAGTAGATGATATAGAATTTTCTGCAGAACTTAATGTCACTGTAGCATTTGTTCATCATTCCCTGCCTCGTGAGGTCAGGGAGACAGGGACTCAGGGCCAGGGTGCGGCGGCCGACGGGTGCCGAACTGCGTTCTTTGAAAAATTCTGAACATTTTTCCTTCGAGAGGACTGGTTAGTGCTGAACCTGTTATCCCAACTTCACTGTTGTTTGCACCTGTTGTTTTGAACTTGTTGTTTCTTCTATTGAAAGATGGCAATAGAAATCTCTGTCTGTTTACTGTTGTTTCTTCTATTGAAAGATGGCAATAAATGCAAGATAATTTACTGTTGTTTGCACCTGTTGCACTTCTCTCTATTTGCATTCTTGTGCTTTCCCTTTGCCAGTACAAACTGGGTGAATCTAGTAATATCTCCATGCCATTGTACAAAAAATAGGGGCAGATTGAATGTGGCATAGGGGCTGGGTCTACTATTTTGACAGCTTTGGGTTGGAAAATTAAAGGAAAGAATGCAATTTTGAGTGAAGAGTTGTTTGATGCTTATTTTTCTCTGTTGATTGTATTGTACCTTTGGTCATGCATTGTAAAAGGCTATGCATGTTAGTGGGACTTGAAAACTTGATTCTTTAATTATTCAGAGGCTATTTGCTTATGTAATGTAGTTATTAATATCAGATGTATTTGTTTGTTTATATGAAATGATTTATGTTGTTTTTTTTTTGTGTTTCAACTTTTAACAAATAGGAAAAATGGGAAGACAAAAAGAAAAGTTTTGGCAACATGCTGAGCAACTTGATAGTTCACATTTCAAATGCAAATTTTGTGAAAAACAAGTTTATGGAGGGGTCACTCGACTCAAGTATCATTTAGCTAAGGTTAGTGGTCATGATGTTGCCTCTTGTGAGAAAGTATCAGATGATGTCCAAGCAGAAGCTCTTCTTGCTATTAATTCTGAATCAAGTAGCAAAAAGCGGAAGAGTTGTACCAGTGGTGAGAGTATAGTTGGTTCTTCTCCTTTAGCTATAACTAGTCAAAGGCAGTCCACAATGGAGGAAAGGATCCCTAAGATGGACAAATCAACTTGGGAGAAATCTCTTCGTGATCTTTTTATTAAAAATAACATTTCTTTCAATGTTGTTCAATCGGATGCTTTCATCAATTTTGTGAAGTGCACAGCCCGTTATGGTCCTAGTGTTCCTATTCCAAGTTATGGAACCCTTCGTGGAAGAATAATTCCTGAAGCAAGAAAGGACCTTGAAAAATATGCTGAAGAAGTAAAATTTTCTTGGAAGCAAATTGGTTGTACATTCATGTCTGATTCATGGACTGACTTGAAGAAGCGGTCTTTTCTTAATGTGATTGCTTATTCCCCAGGTGGTGCTCTCTTTTTGAAGTCAGAGGAGTGTTCTCATGCTAAATTGACTGCTTTTTATATATTTGATATTCTTGAGAAAGAGATTGAAAGTATTGGCCCAAATTTAGTGGTTCAGCTAATTTCAGACAATGCATCCAATTATTCAAGTGCACTTGATATGCTTACTGGAAAGTATCGTTGGTTGTTTAAGACTCGATGTGCAGCCCATGGTATCAATCTAATGTTGAAGGATATCTATGAAAAGGTTTTTTGGGTTCAAGAAATTTTTGATGAGGCGAAAAGAATTATTGACTACTTGTACAAGTCAATAATTGTCTTACAGTTGATGAGGAGTTTCACAAACAAGGATCTAAAATATCCTTGCAAAACTAGATTTGCTTCAAACTTTTTAATGCTTCAGTCAATTGTTGAAGTGGAAGAGAAGCTTAGACTCCTAGTTGCATCAGCTGAGTGGAGGAGTCTAAGAAATTCGAGATCTTTAGAAGCAGAACGAGTAGTGGACACCATTCAAAGGGAGTCGTTTTAGAATGATTCAAAAGAGATTTTGAGATTTATGGAACCAATCATTCGAGTTCTCCGTTTGGTTGATGGTGATGGAGCTACATCAGGGTATTTGTATGAAGCAATGGAAAGAGCAAGAGAGGTATTGGAGAAGCTTTATGAGGAAAACCACCGGTATGACCAAATTTTGAAAATCTTTGATAAGAGAAGAGATGAAAATATTTTGGGAATCATTCACTATGCAGCTGCTGTTTTCAACCCCACTTATTTTTTTAGTGAAAGATTCAAAAAGATTCCTCAAATGAAAGATGCAACAGATTTCATTGGTGAAACAGTGGTTCCACAAGATGAGAGGAGAGAATATTATGGACAACTGGCAGTATACCACATGAAGTCTAGCACTCTTTTTACTCCCAGTGCCAAGATGATGATGGAAACTAGTCATCCTCGTAAGTGTAATAATTATTTTCTTTTTAAAATTTTTAGTTTATTTTTTCTTATGTAAAGATTACTTGTCTTTTAAAATTGTTTATTTATATATATATATATATATATATATATTTTTTTTGCCAATGACAGGGGTTTGGTGGCATATACAAGGTGATGCTATTCCTATCTTACAGAAGTATGCCATTCGAATATTGAGCCAACCATGTAGTTCTTCAGCTTGTGAGAGAAATTGGAGTGCCTGGGATGCAGCACAAACCAAAAGGAGGAATAGATTGTCAACAACAATGTTAGATGATTTAGTCTATGTGAGAATGAATTCGTTGATGATGGAAAAAAGGGGTGAACTTGAACAGAAAAACATGTTACCCATTAATCTTGACAATATTAGTGTCAATGATTTTGATCAGCGCATTGAGGACGTTGATAAAGAGTTAGAGAGATTGTTGGATGATGTGGATGATAGCATTGCTGAAGACTTGCTATTTGGTGCAAGTGCTAGTTTTACTGAGAGCGAGACTCAACCCCCAGATAGTATATAATGATTTAGTTGAGTACTTAAATTATGGTGATGTAATAACTATTGTTATGCTTTTGTGGATGTTTTGCTTTATTTAGAATAGCTTTTCCTTTTAAGCATGAATGATGGAATTATGTGAGTCATGGACTTATGGATTGAATGAAGTCATTTTGAACTTTTATGTCCCTACAGGATAATTGGTAGAAGCATTAAAACATGCATTAGAAATTGAATTACTGTAACCATTGCTTTCATCACTCAATGACAACTTTTTTCTAGTTTTTTTACTGTATTGTATATTTGAACTACAATAATTTTCTCTTCTTAGGTGTACATATCAAGTTAATTACTTAATAAATAAAATAGATACAATAAATTATAAAAAATAACATCCGAATTTTTTGCCCGACTTTTATTTTGGTACTCGAATAATTCTCGAATCCGAATCCGAATCCGATTTTTATTTTGTCCGCTTTTTTGACCGCTTTTTTGACCGAACCCTTAAATTAACCAAACGAATTATTCCGAATAATTCTTCGGCCGAATAATTCCCAAATCCGAATTTGCTAACTATGGGCGTACCTCCTCTGGGTCCCTTTTTGGTTTCCTCTTATAGGGTTGCTGAGCCTAGGGTTTCGGAAACCCCCTTCGGGAATCTTCCCCTCACGTGGTTTGGAGCTTTGCCCCTTTGGGAACCTTCCCTTCACGTGGTTTGGAGCCTTGCGGCCTCTATCGAATGGGTGACACACGTCCCTCCCTCGGTTGCCACGTGTCCTTGCTTTATTCGGTAACAAATTCTGTCGTATCACTGATGCAGTTAAACTTAGGATAAATGAATTTTCTGAGTTATTTTTGTAATTTTTTTTGTTCATCCTTTAATAGAATAGGAAATTGGATTGTGGAGTTTGATACAAACTATATTTCAGCTATAAAGTCTAGGTAGAAGGTTGGCTTATTGTTTAGGAAGCACTAACGTAGGCTATACTCTCAGACAGAGAACATTTTCTCGTTTATTAATAAAGGCCAAGTGTTCTCTGAGCCAAGAGCATACTTTATGTCCATACATAATAAATATTTTATTTATGAGAGAAATAACGTTACTCATATGCACTCTCTACTCCCAAACATAAGTCGCTATGAAAACTAAAGTGGCAGGGGATAACGTTATTTATGAGAGAAATAACGTTACTCATAGAAAGGTTTTAAAGTGCTAATTATAGTTTGAATAAATTAATGATTATAATTTGTGCCATAATTTCTTTACTAAAAAAAAAATTGTCTCATAATTTAATATTTTTTTTTAATATTTTCAACTTATCTTGTATAGGAACCCTTCATATTTCGTATCAGAAATACCAAATTTTAACAATCATTCGTTTTTATATCAGAAATCTTAAATTTTAATAACATTTTATATTTGATATTAAAAATATCAAATTTGGACGGCTATTTATATTTGGTATTGGAGACTAAAAATGCTCATTGTCATTGAATTCCGCTATCACCCATTGTAACAATTTAAGATTTAAAAAAAAAAAACCATAATCAAATAATAAAGAGAAGAGATAAGAGAGAAGAGAGATGAGCGAAAATATAAGTGAAGCAAGTTATGTAATAGATGAGTTAAGTCTACCGCCAACAACTAATCCTATTTATAATATTTCCCAATCATAGAAAGAATAGGAAACAAACTCTAACTTAGCTAACCATCCCAAACACAGTAGAAACCTGCATCTAGATACAAACTAATAAGGATTATTTTTTTGAAATTATTTCAGAATTATTTTGACATAATTGATAAGACAAAGATCATACAACCACATTCCTCAGTGACATGCCATCTCATACTATTCTCGAAGAACCAGCAATGGACGACTAATGATAGGAGAAGCCACTATAATTTCCAAATTTGGTCGAAGGTAAAGTTGTCCAATGATAAAACTATTGAATTTTTTAATCTAAATTTTTTTATTCTTAGTAGTTTTTGCTACATCTTTTTTAACTTATATGATTGGAGGTTCCCACATACACCTTTTGCTAGATATTTGATGTTAGTAAGGTCTCTAATAAGGGTCTCTTATTAATTTTTTTAGTAACCTTTAGTCCTTCTAAATATTTGAGTTCTTATTACTTTCTTAAATTTTGTTATAACTTATACATTGATTGCAGTTGCACTAGATGGAGAGGATTCAGTCTCTCCTTCAGAAAATTTATTGAAGTCAATTATTCATGCTTTACTTGTAGCTTCTGAATACTTATGACACTAATCAACTTGTTTATGTGAAAAGATTAAAATCGTCTTGAATGAAATTCATCCCTTATCAAAATGAAATACCTTATTTTTATTATTAATTGAATACAGAGGTCATCATCCATACCATTTTGTGTTTAGATGGATGTAAATGATTTTTTGTTATTGATTTAGTTTTCCTTCTTAACAAATTGGTGTTATGCTATGTGCCACACGTACATGTTCAAATATGATAATGTTCATGTCGCGACATCATTGTACACAAATTTATTGTGTTTCCCCTCTAAATATTTTTTTTTTTTTTTTCAATTTCAGAATAGGCAATTGTGGATATGGAATTAATGACATGTATATCCTTTTAAAATGTAGTTGTCTAACTCATCATAATCTAAATGTGTTATGTACTGCTATCAATTTCACATTGGCAATGGTCTAATGTTTTTCTTAAGCAATTGCACATTGGATCAAAAACCATTTTGCTTTAGATAAAATAAATTTTCTAGGCCATTTTACTTTAGATAAAAGGGATTTCAAAGCCATTGTAGTCTATGTTTCTTATAGACTCAACATATATTTTCGTAAAATTTATGTTAAGCTTGTAAGGGAGTTGGAGAAATAGTTCAACAAGAGTTACCTAAAGTTTTCCTTTCCACTTCTTAAAGATGATTTGTTTTAATTTTCTTGTATGTATTGGAATTTATCTAAAAGGGGTAAAGGAATGATCTTGTGATTGTTTTTTTTTTTTTTTTTTTTTTTTCAATGGTTGTAAAATTTGGTAAGATCTAGGCCATCCAAAATTAAAACGGAATTCAATTATGATACTGAAATTACTCTCACAAAATCAGCACCAAGGCTACCTTAAACACACATTTAGTAAACATGCTCACTTTCATGGACCTTATTTTGTCCTTGCTATTAAAACATGAAATTTTTATTCTTTATTTATATTATATTATTATTTTATATTTTTTTCGAAGTAGTTTTAATACTTCTTAATTATTATTATATAAATTTACATAATTTAAATCCATTTTCTCTTTTATTCATAACTATTCTTTGTTCATTTATTGTTCTATTCCTATTTTTAAACCCCATTTGTTATTTCCTGTTAGCTTCCTGGCATTACAAAGTGCAACCAATACAGCTTTCTATCATCTTATTGTATAATGAATACATAATGTAGTTCCATTGTAATAGTTGGCATTAAATTAATCTTTTATGATATGATGACTCAATTTTTGAACTTAGTTCATTGATTTCATATTACCTTATTAGAGAAGAGGATGTTTGAAGCTTGCATCCATAACAAGTCCATAAACAATACTACAACCCTGAACTCATAAGTAAGCCATTTTTCATTTTTTTTGCTTATCATATATTTTTCCCGTGCGATCTATAATATAGAAAGTAGTTAGATCTATAAATAAACATTTTTTATACAAATAAATTAGGTTTTATCTCTCAATTGAAGTATTGGTTGCAATTTAACTCAAATATCATGTTAATATAAATGATAGAGATACAAGTTTGATGCACATATTGATCATGGAAATCCTTCCTATATATATATATATATATATATATATATATAACATACCTGATAAGGTTGTTTGGGATTGTTCACATCATAAGCAAGATAAAAATCCTTCCGATATATCATCTGTTTTCAATCACATAAAAGAGGTAAGTAACAGGACCCAAAAGCTCACACATACACATAGAAATATAGATAAAGAAAATTTCAATTTAGTGAAATGGCTATTTTAATTGACAGTGGTCTGTGCAAGAACAATAATGATGGGCTTAATTTCCTTTTCTTTCTATAGGCAACAAGTCATATTGTGAGTTACCATCACCTTTGAATTAAAGATGTTTCTGGTTTTCATTTTTTGACTCATACCACCATTTTCCCTTTTGTTTATTAGCAAATTGTGTGGCTTTCTTTTCCTTTCCCTATGCTTAGATATCACAGCATGAGGGAACCAAAGCTTTTGTGAGTCATTGCCTCTTTTTGCCTTTTTATCAACCTTCATGGGTCGAAGGGGTCATTCGTTTTTGCAACAAAATTCTTTGAATCTAGGAAATTGAGCATGCTTTAAAGAAGTAGCTCATTATATCAATTGTTTTGATGACGGTTGGATTTTCACTCATTAGTTGTATTGCGCTTGAAAGTCTTCAATTTTGGATCTTAGAAGATTGTGAACCGGTAAACCACATCACTTATTTCACTCATATGATTTTGTGTGGCCAATTGGGACTAAAATGCTTTTAAGATTAATTGAAATTTGTTCATCATCAGAGTTGAGTACATTCATTTTGGTCTGCAAACAATTATTTATTTTTGTTGGTGTTGGTTTATGAGCTAGACTCACGATTGGTTAGGTAAATGAGTTTACACTCACAATGCATACAAGTTTGTAGTTTCTTGTATTTCTATCACGAGTCTTATTTTTATGTAGGTTATGTTAAAAAACTAATGTCATCTTATCATGTTTTTGCAGCCAAGAGCAAGTGTTGTAGATTAATCCTGCATAATTGGAGTTGCTATTGAATTTATCTTTGGGCTTGGTTTGGGATACAAATATCACATCATTCCCATTTTTATCATTGCAATGTATATATTTGTAGGTTACTTTTGCTTCCATGTATGGTTTTTCAGTCACTACTTTAAGGCACCGTTTGACAATGTTTCTTTTTTTTGTGTCCAGAAACAGCAGAAACGATTTTTCACGTTTCTCAGAAATGGATTTTTGGGTGTTTGATAATTCTGTTTCTTGAAATGGATTTTTGGGATTGAGGAATTTTATCGGACTTTTTACAATGGTTGTTGCCCAAAGTCGTTTCTATAAACTACAAAACATCTATGACTTGTTTTGTCAGTTGCGTTTCTAGGAATAGAAATTGATATAAATTTTTTATTTATATTTCTAAAAACAAGAGAAATGGAATGATTTTACCAAACGCTATTTATGTCGTTTCTTTGTTTTTTGGAATAAAAAAACGCAGAAACAGCAGAAACGGAACGTTGTCAAATGGTGCCTAAGAATGCTCAGCACAATTGTTGCATATTGCCACTTCAAATATTAGAGCATTCTGTGTTGGCTACTTTTACTTAGTGCTAGATGAAAGCAATACTTTGAGGGCATTTCTAGACCTATTTATATTCTTAATAAATGTGCAGAATGTGCTATTTGTCTACACGATTGCACATACTAAAAAAAATGTCCCACCACGTGCATTTGCACATGAGTTTTCACTTGTATAAGGTTTTGTCTAGACTGACGCCTTGATCACTTAGGTGACATCCAGGCGCTGTGACAACAATGGTGTAAAGAGCAAGAGAGGAGGACAAAGTGGAGCCAATAGACTCTCCAAATGATATTTTAAATCTAGAAGACTTATCAGCAATTCCTTGTAATCATCTTTATTTGCTACATTATTAAGTACCAGGTAAAACTCCTTCAAAACCAACCCTTCACTCTCTCTGGCAACAACGAATCCTCAGTCATACCTCGTAAGTTCCAAGTACTTAACCTTCTTCACTAAATGTTGCTTAAGGATCCGAACCACAAGTGTGAAGAATTGGTTTGGATTTCGCCAACCAACTCGACCCAAAAGCGTAAGAGACACGGCTGAAGGTACAATTCAACCCAACCCAACCCAACCCATATGGTTCATTTGATTTCTCAAGTTTAAGCTATTTTGACTCGGAACCAATGCCAATAATAGTCTGTCTAGATCAGTGTTATCAATTCGGCCGAATAATTCGCGAATTATTCGACTGAACCGATTTTTTCTGAATTTAAACAAAAATTCTGACCGAATCCGAATTAAAAATAAAATTCGGTAAAATTCGCGATTTTTTCAAAAGTGAATATAAAACACGAATAATTCGGACCGAACCGGATTAAACCGAATTATTCGGTCCACTTAAACAGTATTTAAAAAAAAAAATCAATAAGCTTTTTTGACCACTTTTTTGACCGAATCCTTAAATTAATCAATCGAATTATTCCAAATAATTCGACACCCGAATAATTCCTGAATCCGAATTTGCTAACTATGGTCCAGATAAGCCTCCACATAAAAGGCGTCCCAAGTACACAAGGCTTCTGCCACTGCAGTGTCTGATAAAGGCCATAATATAAGCAGCCTTACCCCCACATAAGCCTCCATAGTTGGTCCTAATATATTTCACCATGTAGAACAGGTGCCAAACAGAGTTTTTTATTTCCCTGGTGGGTTTAAGGGCCAAACAGAATTGGCTTCAAAATCCAGTGATAAGAAAAAAAAATTAGGAAGAAAAAACAAGGCAATGAGAAAGACAAGGAAAAATGCCACATACATGGGGAATTAATTTCGGGTCTTAAATCTCACTTGTGGCTCATCCAAACAAGACCTTCATATATAACAATAATAATTACAGATCACCTATAAAAGTATTGGCCAAAGAGATCGCTACCTCCTGGCGCAGGTACAAGCCAACAGAAGAGGCCAATGGGAGGACATGCGCAAGCATCTTCAGCATGCTGTGCGGTCGGTTCTCACCGCTGTGCCTTAGCACAGGCACATGCCAGGAGGTAGCGTTTTTGCTTCGAAAAGTTTTACATAGAAGGACCAACCATGGGAACTATGCTTTTCAGAAAAACTAGAGACCAGTATGCTAAGTTCTAATGTGTTTTTGGGTTATAAAATGTGATTCTCTAACTGTTCTATGTTTCAAGAGGATGTCACTCCAATTCCTGATGATAGCATCCAAATAAAGGCTTGGAGGATGCCACAAGGAAGCTATTTACATTACAGACCAGCCGGAACTGTGAAAAGGCATAAATTGGATCATCTGCCATACATCAGTACCAAATATGCTTTTGCATAAAAATAATTTAGTAGCAACACAAAAATTTATATCCCAGGTAGGGAGACAACCTGCAATTGCTTTTACATTTGATTCACAAAAAAGACTAAAGCAGTCTGCACTATCACTGTGATCCACAGTTTTTCATAGCCATAGGCATCTTACAACAGCATTTGCATTGGCTGGGAATGATCTGTCACCTTTGTCGGGGCATTGGTCTCCACTATAAGCCATTGTATTCCTACATCCCTGGCCAGACTCACAAATGGCTGTACAAGAGGGGAGGTAGAATGAGAAGCCAATACCAATTTAAAGTATCACAAAACCTCCAAATAAAATCAAATAATAACACTGTTTCTGTAGGATTTGTAGATGAAGCGGGGCTGCAAGCTTGCAACAAAGTGGATTGGTATGGGTTTCAAGTTTCAACCTTATCAGTCCCATAGAAATTCTTCTTATGTATCATTTAACCTGCTGATCCACAGCACCCCATGAAGACACTCGGTTAACAAATTTCTAAAATAGTTGGGATTTCGAAATACTTTACCCAACCCTCCTACTCTCCTAGCATGATAAGTTAAATGCGAAACGAAGTATTTGGTTGAGAGAGAACCATTTAAACATCACCATTGTATCTAATCAGCTGGTTCACATCACCCATTCCTAACCAATTTCAAAACCATTGTTTGATTCAAATCTCTATTTATCATTTGCTTTGAGTGGAGTAAACTTGTGGCCTGCAGAAATCAAATACAATTTTTTTTTTTTTCTGGGGGAATTCAAATATGATTTTTTTCAATAATTAAAAAGGCTAGCATTAGTGAAACTGCAGTTACAACCTGTCATTTCTATGCACATGGATTGAATCAAAATTAATTTGAGTTATATTTTAATCTGCAAGAAAAAGCTATTGGCAACTGTCGGTATGATACATATTCCGCTAAAGTGATTTCACTATTTTGTATAAAAGATGGTGGAGTCTAAGCATGTAACCTGTTAGTCGAGCTCACTGCAGCTCAAAATGCACATCCACGTGGTCAAAACACTCATCACTATATAAGTAAATAGGATCGAAGTGCCAGCAACAGTCACAAGCAGAAGAGAATAATTAAGCAATTTCAACAACAACAACATTCAAAACCTTATCCAACTTAATGGGGTTGGCTACATAGAGATTCCAAGCAAGGAAGAACGCAAGGATTCATGCAAAAAGATTGACGAGTGATGGGTAATTATAATAAGTGCTGGCCATCAACTTGACGCACCACCAAAGATCAGCCACAGGCTTATAACGACATACTACAAAAAGGTACCAGTTGTCTAACTAATGTACCATATAGATCGGTCAAGCCAAAGCGTCTTACATGCATTACCCAAATAAGCAACATGACTTAGTGCACTGATAGGTCAAAGATTTGGGTTGAAGTTGTTAGTCACCACCACTGATTCTGTCCAGTCCAAAGCTATATTTAGATGTGAAGGCCATAAATCTTTTAATGAATTCAATTTCTCAGTTTTCTCAGCTGTAGTGTATACTGTGAGGATTTACAGTGTTTACTTGGATTCCAAGGGAGGCCGCAGGTGGATTCCTGTCCTGATATATCCTTTTGCAGTCTATCTATTCTATTTACCCAGGTCAGTTTCCATTACTTTCATTAGCCTGCAGCACACCTGTTTTTAGTTTTATCTCAGCTTCCTTTCTAGTTTCATCTCGTTTATTCCTGCATAGTTTCTATTCAAACTCGATATTTTAGTTTCTGGTCACATCTCCTCTTAAACTATAGTCAATTCTAAAAACCTGCATTAAACTGCCCAAATCTCAGCCGCCATTACCCTATTACCCTGATCTGTTTTCCTGGAATATGCTGCACACCACCGTCCAGGTCTCAGATTCCTGAGATTTTCTGTAGACACGTTCTAACTGAGAGACACTCGACCACAATATCAGGTCAGTCTGACCTTTCTATCTCAAGTTATAAAATTTCTCCTTCAGCTCCATTATTTTCTGTGTTGGAGGTCCTGGGTTGCAAGTCTCTTTCTCGTTTGGGACTGCATTTGCATTAACCCCAGGATAAGTAAGAAAGTGGTTCAAAAATATATTCCAAAGTTCCCAAAATAAAGGAACTTCCACAAGAGGGAAATGGATACAAAAATACAAATTGGCATCTTTGTAATATTGAGCCACTTCCTGTAGTCATTTTGGGCTGAAATTTTGCCAATGAGATAGATGAAAAGTCTTCTATCATGTAGAAACATGTCCCAGGAATTAACCATTCAGAGTTCCAAGAAAGAAATAACCAGTAAAATTGGCACTAAGACTAAAGATAATTCTGCAATCTTGCGATCCAATACTTAAAAAAGGGGATATTATATTAGGGTTATGGAATATTCTGGATTTAATTTGGAATACACAAGAAGTATCGTATTCCTCACCTTTCTGTAGATATATCTAGTTATCTGGATCGTTCTTTTCACCTTCACCAGGAGAGCTTTCCTGCAGAAGCGGACCAGACTGGCTTTAATAATTTTTTCAACAAGCAGCGACTGTAAGCAAGACACAAAATGGACAACTGAGGTAGCATAACTTCACCTCAAGAGCAGATGGAGGTCTGCAAAGAAAGCAAAGAGAGACATATTAGCCAGGAATGACACTACATCTCATGAATTTTTTTTTTATTTTTTATTTTTTATTTTTTATTTTTTATTTTTTATTTTTTATTTATTTATTTTTTATTTATTTATTTTTTTTTTGGGGTGGG
>NW_024870655.1:136494-173580 GCF_013358625.1 Macadamia integrifolia
GGGGGGGGGGGGGTGGCGGGGGATTTGGGAGAAGAAGGGAGGGAGTAGACTGAATAAAATGCAACAGTGACTTCCCCAAAGAAAAGGAGGAAAATGATGATCCAACAATGCAGCCTACAAAGCGTGGGGCATGCATTTAACAATATGGACTATAAAAATGCACTTTCTTTCTCTCTCACATACACCAAGACACACAAAATCAGCAAATCTTTCACTGGTCAACTTTCCAAATAATTTAAGACTTGAGTTCCCTGGCTGCACAATCTAGGTCGTCGATTTCAAAATAGCAAAGGCCAATTGAATCTCAACCGTCTACCTTTTCCTGTATTTTACTGTGGAAAGTACACCTTCAATCAGATATGATCCGACTAGATTCTTACAGAAACCACTGCCTAACACCTGATCGAAGGCTGCCACAATCCGTAGGCTTTTTTTTTTGGGCAAGAAAAAAGGGTGGGGGTGGCTGAAAATAATTGTGGAAAGGTTTCTGCTGACAGAGCTTTGAAGCTCTGCAACCCACTTCCTGATCTCTCTTTCCCTCTCTTGTCTCTCTATGCCTTCCTCTCCATATATCCCTCTCTGACATCAATTTCAGAGAGAGAAGGAGATTCACAGAAGAGGCATCCCAAGCTACAATTATGGAACCAGAATGTGAGAGAGGGAGAAAGAGAGAGAGAACTTCCAAGCTTGATAGGTATGTTGAGAGAGAGAGAGAGAGAGAAGTATTGAGATAAATAGGGGAAAATAGATGGAGAGAGATGTCACAATGTGATTGCAGATCTCGACATCTCTCCATTAATGGCAGAAACCGAAGACTTTCTGGGGAGATGGTCAACTCAATATTTTACATATCATAAAAAAACCTAAGACAGCCAGATTGATGTGGAGAAAGGGATGGAGGGGGAGAGCGATGGACAGGCCATACTCGGGACAACTGGGGACTGTAAAAATGTAATAAAAAAAAGGATAAATTGTTCAAAATAGGCATTAGCGTCACATGGAGTAAGAAATTTATATTTGTGGGCCCCAACTATGCACAATGTATACAATGTATCTACTTTATATCAGTAATCATACCTCCTGGAACACAAAATTGCTCTGTCAAATTCAAAACACGGACATCAAGATAATAGCTGCAATTGCATGCACTGTTCCTATTCTATTTCAATGGCCTAGATTGCACAGACCAGTGACTCTTGACAAGTTGCTTTTTACGAAGTTAATAGGCATTAGACTTTGATTAGAGTAACTACCAAGGTGCAGCCCAACATTTGGATGGTTGCACAGATGGCCATGTCCACACATAAGAAAACCAACTTGGATTGTAGTTTAAGGTAAAAATCTTGAATAGTATCAATGTGCCACAGAAAATAAATAAATATATTTGCATGGATGTTCTGTATGCATCAGTTTATGTTGTTTCAATTAAAAAACCATGAGGCACCATATGAACATGCAAGGAAGAGACATTATGATCATCCAATCAAGTTCTTATAGGTAGGACCCCTAGATGGAGCCCACTAAATGATGTGGTTCCATCCTCACTCGCACATCTTTAGTTTGAAGTGCTTGCTTGGTCAAATAAACCAACCTGCTTCATTAGATTATTGTAAGCATGGTGTTTTTTATGGCAATTCTTTCATCATTTATTGCATTTCAATATTTTCCAAGACTAGTGGTATAAATGACCTCCATACAGATATGGACAAAAATTTAACAATGAAGCAGATCTTCCCCAACATATTAGACTGTGATTACACGTGGGATAGTGACAGTATACAAGCAGTAATTAATTTCCCCAAGACTATCAACTTTTTTTTATAAATATAGGAAATCATAAGCTCGGAATTCAGCAATGTCTCAATCAAGAAATGATAAACAAGCTCAAACAAAACGAAAAACTCTGTAATTATTTTGGGGATTTAGTGAATCTATGATAAACTATCTGCTTGCAGAGGCATACCTTACAGTTGAACTTCCCTTATCAGAAGACTCACAATGATCAACCTGTTCATTCACGTCAAAGGGGGAACCACTTAGATAATAGTGCCATTATAGAGGACCATGAGAAAGTGAGAAACTCATACACCACCAGGATATCTTCTTAATGCTTGTTATCAAATTTATATAGGTTAAGTACAAAAAACCAATTTCCACTAGAATGGTGCTTATAAAATATGTGCTTTGAATTCATCTACAATGCTTAAATTCCAAAAAAAGTGTTGTCACCACATTAACAGACATTGTTATGGAATCTCAATGAGTAACCTGACATCCTTGGACAGTTCCAAATAATCTACTATAGAATTCCCACGAATTCATGCAGATCAAGTTAGGTACATATAGTTCATGGTAGATGGTTAGAATCACTATTGAGAAAGGTTGATGCCGGGCCAACAGAAAAGAAGAGGATGAAGGGTAGTGTGGATTATTTTTATCCAATGAGGAGTTAGTCCAGTCCATGTCATGTGTTAGTTTGAGTCAGTTTTTATCTTCCTTTTATTGTTAGTAGTTGGCTGAGTCAAGTCCTAGAGTTAGAGGGAAGTTTTTGTAAGCCGTCAATTCAAGTCCTACATCTGTTAGAAGCGTCAATAACAAGTGGGTCAGCTCTGGTTTATGGGTTTTCTTAATTGAATTTTGATTTCCTAGTTGTAATTGGAATACTAGTCTGTTTCAGTAGCCTACAAATAGCTGTACAGGCCTAAAGCCACCCCCACAACTTATGAAATAGAAGTTCTCAGTTCTTTTTAAAAACTGTTCAATTGTAAATTCAGTGGCTCAAGTTGGGTGGATTCCAAAGACACAGCGGGTGGATTCTTGTGCCATTCTTTCCTCTATTCTTATTTATAATTTTCTTCCAGCTTTCTATAAGTTCCAGGTCATATTCTCAGTACCTAGTGGTACACTGGTACCCTTCTTTTAGTGCCACTTTTTTTTTTTTTTCTCTCTCCTCATATCTGCTTAACTACTGATTGGTCTGAAATTTGGTATCTGAGCTTCTGAATCTATTTTCTTACATTTCTGATCACTAATTTCCAATGTTTTACTGCATAACTTCATTATCCAAGTTCTATTCTGAGCTCTCTGTTCTCTCTACATATTCTCCATAGCAACTCTCTAGACTGCTGAGTTTCGTAAGATATTACAGACTTAAAGACCCAAACATCAGCATATTGGAAGTTACTATTTTTCTCTTATTCTGCTCTAACATTGTTTCAGCCAACCTCTTCAATAATTCTGAAATTTGATTTTCTGTTTTCCCACATATTTGAATCCAGATTATATTATTACATTTTTTACCCTTATTTTCTGCTATAATTTCATATCTGCATTTAAGAATACAAACAAGGTTCTAAGTATTGGTAGGTATTGTATCGATACGGTCTGAAATGGTTCAATACAGGACCGATACGAGACCGATGATCAAAGTGCAAAATCAGATTCTTGTTATGTAAACAAAAGGGGACAAATGCCAATTTGATAGAAACAGAAAGGAAAATATAATTAGATGATAAGGTGCATAAATGTGGACAATGTGCAAAGTTATGGAAAGGTAATAAAAGATGGAAGTGACAATGAAAGGTTGAATACTAACATTGTGTAATGGAGGAATGGAATTTTGATCATCAGTGCTTGCAGTTATATCTTTGGGATCTCTGCTCAGTTGATGCTTCTCCACCATCGGTGTCTTAGCTAATGAGCGCAGTGAAGGAGGACCTGATGTCAAGTGTGGCTTGGCCTGACTAGATGCACCTGTGGTTTCTTATTGACCATCAAGGCATCAACACCTTAAGATTATTGCATTTGCCAAAATTTTTAGAACAACTCCCGGAAGAGAATTGTTTCAAGTCAAAATCAAGAAATCGAATGCTTCATAAGCATATAACTTCAATGATATTATGGAGAAAGCCACCGGTAAAAAGAATCAACAAATTTTAAGAAATATGACCCAGTTTATGGTCAAACATAAATTGGACCAGATACTGTCAGGTCAAGTAGCAAATTATTAAACAGCTCACATGAATAGAGATTAAACAAATGGTCACAAAAGACAACTCACCACTCAAGGCCATGTTTAGATCTATTGGAAGATCAGAAAAGGAGTGTTGCTGCTTCGAATGGTGTGTGACAGATGGTCTAAGGCTGAAACCCTCTAATCTTGGAGGTACCTGTAAAGTTATAAACAGTTAAAGCAGATATTAATAAAAATAAAAATTCTCATTCACCAGAAAGGAAAAACAAACACACACACACACAAAAATTCATAGAAATATCTGACAGATGATTGAATGCTAAAGGTATTCACCAACCCTTACTTGTGAGCCATGAAGTAAGCTTGGAGGTGGAGGGGGAAGATCTTGTTGCTTAGAGCTTGACGAAGAATCTCTAGCAATGAAATCCTCCTTTAAGAGGCTACACACCAGAGGGCAGCCTAGTTACAAGAAAGTTCCATGGTAGAAATATTACTGAAAAGCAAACCAATCAATTGAAGATCATTTGACTATTGATATGAAAGGTATACTTTCATGCAGAGTCTATCAACGTTGAAAGGAAATAACATGGCTAACCCACAACAGCAAAGAAAATCCAATAGTTTCCCTTCAACACTACCAATTTACTAAGATAGCTTGAACCAAACCATATGTTTACAATAGTTTCACAAGCACTAATTACTAAAAGCAATAAGATCCAAAGATTTCATCATGATCAGAGACTAAGCACCTATTATTTTGGCACCAAAACTGAACAACATAACTAAGCATGGAACTTCCATCACTCCTATTGTATGTAAGAAGCACTACATGCAGAGAGAGAAAGTCACTTAGTTAAGATCTCAATCTTCAAGCTGATTAAACCGCAATGGCAAATCAGTGCTGGAAGGATATAGTCTTAACACCTAAATGTCCCAACTGAATCAGTGACCTATACAATCATTTGTGTGTGTGTGTGTGTGTGTGTTTAGGGGGGGTGATGGTGGTCGACCACTCCAGCCTGCCTGTCATGGTTTCATTCTCTAGCCAAGAAGTTTCTAAAAAGAAGGGGGAAAAAAGGAACATTAATAAGAATGATATGATATTCATATAGTTCTTCTCTTCTTAAAGCATATTGTTTTGACTATACCCAATTGCATGGTACTTCCAATAGCAAAACCCAAATTCTGTATAGAAAATATCCTATTTTTTCTGAATCACCTAGGAAAAACAATTATATAACTAAAACAATACAGTTGTGTGTCTGTAAATGTGTGTTTGTCTGTCGAACTGAGTCCTTTCAATGAATATGGCCAATCACAATTTCAGTCATGAGATGCAACCGTACCAAGCAGGAAATGGTTTCATATAACTACAATAGACAGCCAAAAACATTCACTGAATTTGAAAAAAGAAATGGCTCCACACCCTAATTTTTTGAACTACCAACCTAGCTCAAACAACCTTATTCTTAAGGGAAGAGAGAACCCTACCATTACACCTATCGGAAGAGATCAAATCATATAGCCTGCAGTGGAAGAGGCTCTGGTACATCTCAAATTCTATAGGTTTTTAAGTAGGAATGATTTCAGTGAATAGGAATAAGTGTCGGCTGCGGCTGTTGGTTGTACTAAAGGAAATCTAATGGAGGAATGCAGTCAATGGCAAAACCAGATTCAGAAATATAGAATCAGAAAAAGAATAAAGAAAAGAAACAGGTTCAGATTCAATAGATTGAAATGTAACAGTATTGGATAGAAAAGAGAGCAAAAAATTGATGAAGAATATGAAAAAACAGATTATGAAGCAAAATGATGGGAGAAATAAAGTACCTAAACAAACCTGCTTCAGCCATGGGATGATCTGTATTTTGGAGGTACAGAAGATGCACAAATCAAACTAACTCATCAATGAGCTTAATGGACCAGGCTAATGCAAAGTGGAGTTCAAACTAAGGGAGTGGTTTAGTTCTAGTGTCCCTTGTAGTTATTGTGTGTTTTTCTTCTCTTCCTTTTAGTTTATGATGGTACACCAATTCCACAATTTCTTGTCTAGATGAACCAAGAAGTTGTTAATAATTTCATTGGCATAAAGTTTGTACAAAGAACCTCTTTGACCATCACCCTCCTCTCTATTTCCAATGCGCCTCCTTTTCAATGGGATAATTTTAAACTTAATCACTTAACATTGTCCTTCCTTTGCTTGCCTGTCATTAAGGAAAGAAAATCTGGACTGCCTAAGAAAGTCAAACTAAAAAATTTACTTTATCTATTGAACCATTAAGTGGAAGTTTGCAATTTTGAGCTGCGAAATGAACATGTAACATCAAAGTTTGCCACATCCACATGGTTTGAGTGAAAGCACAAAAAACAAGTTGGAAATGAATAATTAGAGCATTTTCAAATATTAGCACTTTTGCATAAAAAAATAAATCTTATAAAAAGGAAACTTCAGACTAATTACAGTTTCATGTTACTATCAAAGGGAGGAGACCACAGAGACAGCTTTTTTTTTCCCCTTTCCAGCATGCATATCGATTCTTCCCATTAATAAGCAGAGAACATTCTGGTTATTGAAATACTAGGGCTAGCAGATTACTACAGAAAAATAGGTGAATATTTGTGAGAGACATAGTGCTCAAACCAGATAAGACATACCTGCCATAAGTCAAATGTGGGGGTTTTGGAAGATTGTCAATAGATGGATTTCCATCTGAACGGGCAACATGAGTCCCTACCTGCATATGTTGGAGAAAAAGAAATGTTATGATTGCTTATAAATGTATACAACTCTAACCCATGTCACTGGATTGAGTAACTAATATTTTTGGCAATGATTTACCAACAAGTGATGGAGATTGGGAGTGACTTAGTTTTTTATTTAGTCCGCTTGTTTAAAAAATAATAATAATAAATTTATTAACTAATTAGTTAAAAAATAATGCAGCTTGATCAACTATAACACTTCCTCATAATATGTTGGCCCCAGTTAAGTACCTAATAGTCATCATGCAATCACTATATCATCATATAGAATGAATAAAACAAGTTCTGCACATTAACATATCAAAATGAGACACCACAAAACTGAACTAGTAACCACAGATTGTTCTCCACAGATTAGAATTTGTAAACAATAGAGAAGAAAAGAGAGAGAGAGAGAGAGAGAGAGAGAGAGAGAGAGAGAGAGTTGTGATCTGGGTAATGGGAGTCTCAATTGATGACATTGGGCTGCCCTGCTCAATTCATTATATAGACTAGCAATTATATACTCCTAGTAGGAATAGAAAGAAATAAAACAGGAACCAAATCTAACTCCTAATTCTAATCTACTAACAAATTATAGATAGACTAGAACACTCCTAAGGGGAGTCGTGGCTTGCGCTGGACAGCTAGCCATGACTCCTCTTTCTCACGCCATACTTGTAACAGAATTCATGCATGAGCATTCAAGCCATATCTGAAAGGGAACAGAAGGTGGGTAAAAAAATCTGCAAGGTTCATTGATCAATCAGCTAAGGAACCAAAAACACACAACATACAATTCAGAAAGCCAAGTAAAAATTGTAAACGAGTACAAGAAAAAATAGAGTCAAACTATTAGGTGTTATAAAATATAAACATGGCTGCTTTCAATATTTACCGTTGGATGAACCTCCCTGTGTGGAAAGTCCGGAGTTGTTTCCGAGAAGAACTGAAAAAGTTCGAGTGTACCATCTACTCCAAACTCCTGACATAGCAGCAAGTATAGGGAGAGCTGAAAAGGTCAAAATAATTCAGAAAGAACAATTAAGGGAGAGGAATAAATAGATGTATACCCTATTCAAACCTCCATTAACCAAGATCTTTGCCACTGGAATATTGCCACCAGTTTCATCATCCTTATACCCAAATAAAGTTTGAAAGTCCCTGTCTCCATTAGATTTTGATGAATATTTTGAAGGAGACCTAATTGTGATTGACTCCTTTTTATGAGATATAGCCTCAATCTTTGCCTGCATATTCAAAAAATTAATTGCAATTTGTAATGGTATAACAACAGTGACATAAGTAAAGTATGTTTGTAATCAAGTATGCACAAAACATAGTCATTATATGAAAATATGTTCATATACAATACACAATTACAAATAAAAATTGCAATTTAATCAATGGAAACAGAAATCTATAAAGATAAAATCATAGGGGAAGGCATCTATATTTCAAAAAAACTGACAAATTTGAACAGTTTCCCTTCTTACCAGTGCCCTCCCCACTCCACTGCCCTCTTTGAGGATTGATATTTTACTCTTCTATTGAATAATTTTATGAATCTTCTTTATCAGAAGTGAAATCATTATCCCTAACACAAAGAGGATTCATCTGCTTAGTTTTTGTCCCTAAACTCAATCCTTCAGAAGAGTACTGCACCAGTGCAGCCTGCATATTCTTGGGGTCCGTTTGATAACGCTTCTGCTGTTTCTGTTTCAAGAAACGGCAGAAACAGAAATTGCTGTTTCTGGAAACAGAAACAGGTAAGAAGGGTGTTTGATAATTCTTGTTTCTGGAAACAGAAACGGGTAAGAAGGTGTTTGATAAAAATCCAAAATGGGAAAAATTCACTTACCGAGCTCGCCTGCTATCTCTAACTGGGTTTGGATTCTTAGCCGAACTTCGAACAGAATGAGAGGAACTGAGTACGCTTCAGATTTGAGAGGAAAAGAGAGGGCTTTTATCTTTGGAGGTGAGAGTATCTTCAAAAACAAGAAACGAATCTCTGCACGAATCGTACGAATCTCCTCACCGTATGGGTTCACGAGATGAGCAGTTGATGGAAAACTAGGGTTCACGAGATGAAGATGGAGAAGGAATCGTCAGGGTCCAGAGACAGGGGAGGTTCAATCTCTGCCGTAGCTTGCGTTCTTCGAAGGGAATCTTGACTTCTTCTCCTTTCACTGTGAAGAGGGTGACCGCAGGAGGGGCAGAGAAGTCCGGTGATGTCGGTTACGCAGAAGGAGCAGAGCCTGAACTCGCAGGGCTGCAGGTCGTCTTCTATTCTTGTACAGGGAGGCTAAACTCGCGATCGTCGAATGCTTGGAGATCCCCGGCGTCGGTTACGCCAGAGGAGATCATTGCTTCCTCGTCGTCGGTTACACAGGAGGAGATCGCTGCTTCCTCGTCGTCGGTTACGCAGGGGGAGAAGAGATCTCGGTGAACTGGGGAACCGTCGTCTTCAACGGTTGTACAAGTCTCTTCTCTGTCGATCTTCGAATGAAGGTCCCAATATGTACTTTGGTTTTGTAAAAGGGTCGGGGTATCGAACCATTGTTCCGCTTTTTTGTTTCGAGAAACAAGCGAAACAAGTAAAACTTGTTTCGTCATTCATGTTTCTTGAAGCATAAATGATTATAAATTTCAATTTATGCTTCAAGAAACAAGTAGAACACAACACGTTTACCAAACGGTATTTATGCCATTTCTGTGTTTCTGAGAACAGAAAAATACAGAAACACTTTCTGGTTACGTTATCAAACGGGCCCTTGAATGTTCCAATACCAAAGGAAGATCCAAAGTTGAGGAAGAAGATTTACTTGCCTATTCAATAGCAAGGAATAAATACAGCTTCTGCAACTGATAGGGAATGGCAAAAGACAAAACATGTTTCTGTAGATGCATCCTATTGGGATTCTTGAAGAGATTGGTTGTTGTCTTCAGGATGATTGTTGGTTATGGATTAACAACAAGCTGAGTATACTTCAATCACAATCAATAAAGGTGCCCCCTTCCTTCAGTTTCTTTTGGTTGTGAGTCTGTGGTAGTTATCATAGAATGCAGATCCCATGTTTTCAAGGAGCTAGAATAATGGCTCTCTTGGTGAAGCAAGTATCTGAAATGTCCCTTACTTTGGAAGGGAATTAGAGAGCATTCTGCAAAGTCAAATGGAAAAATGGCACTTGATTTAAAGATACAGCAAATATAATGGAGGGTAGCAAAGAAATGCTTCAAACACACAGAGATTCAAAACGTCACTAATCATGGCTAGAGTGCTGCAATGTGTTTTCTTTACAATTTTCAGAGAAACTATTCATTACCCCATTTAGGAAGATGACTGGAAGTTAGTTTGGCATATCATGTCCCAGTCCCGAATTTACAGCAATATAGGGATCTCGAATGAAGGGCTTGACCGGATCTCTTTTTATTAAGGGATTTGTTAAGGTTTCCCACATCTATTATAAGTAAGCAAGAGTCAAAATACTACCCACCAAAAAAAAAAAGAAAAAACCCAACTTCCAAAATAAATTCAGCCCAGCATTTACAAACAAAAAATTCGAACACATGAAACAGCATTGATCATAATTTATCAGTGATTGGATCAAATTTACAATGAAGTTAGCACCCTGCTTTCGGAGAGTTTTTTTTTTTTCTTTTTTTAGGTGCCATTGATTAGTCATCAACGGAATAAGAATTAACTGATTTTCTTGAAAATAAATTCTGGATATTTTTTTTTGGGGGGGGGGGGGTTGGGGGTGATACTTTTCTTACAGATACCTCAAAGTCAATGTCCTTTCTTCCCGAGTGAATCTACCTCAAAAGATATATATATATATATATATATATATAAAACAACAATAACAACAACAACAACAATAACAACAACAACAACAATAGTCGAACTTTACAGAATTACCTTGGCCATTCGAATCCTCTTAGACAATCCCATCAGCTTCTCATTCTCTTTCGCAGTCTACAAACACAGAATCATCAACAGAGGTTAGTAAATACAAGAATATGAGCAAAGCATAACAAATTCAACCTAGCGTAAGAGAAATTCAAGTTCCAAAAATCAAATCGGCGTACCCTTTTAGAAATTGTATCGAAAATACGATCGGCAGAATGCTCAAGATCAATGAGCGAATCGCGAATTTGCTTGTAGCTCGCGAGGTAACCCTCGCGCCTACGGTTTTCATCCTCGGACACGCGAAGCATTCCGCCTCTGCTACTGCTACCGCTACCGAACCCAGCCATGGTAGAGACTAGAGAATAGAGACTGGAATTCTACAAAGCTTGGAGTTGCAGAGGCGCTGTAACTAAATTTGCCACGTGTCTCGTGTTGAGATGTGGGATCCACTAATCAACAGATTAAGTGGACCAAGTTTCAGATTTTCTTAGCCACGTCCGTGAGCATGCCCCCACGGCATTTGTAGGCAAAGTAAGGAAATGCTAACAACACAGTTCTTATCACTGCGAGGATGCAAATTTCAACCCCTCAGGAGTTACCAATTTCAATCCTTTCATTATTATAAAAATAATATAGAAAATGGATAAAAAGGACTTTTTTTTTTTAATATCAAATTTCATCAATAAATCAACCCATCCAAAATATAAAAATATACAAATATACAAATATAATATAAAAAAAAAAAACAACAACATCCAAGCATTTTTTTTCCTCCTAGAGTACAATATATTTTTTTTAATTGAATGAGAATAAATGAAGAAATATTAAATCCTCCCATGTCGAATTTATGTCATTTCCATAATTATTCATACTATTTTTTTATTTTTTGGTGAAAAATTCTTACTATTTTTTTTTTGGGTAAGGTGTACTCAATCAACGATATAAATGGAATTCATAAAACTCACCAAAAACTATGCTAAAAGGCAAAGTAGATAAAGAGAGAGCAAATGAAAGGAGGGTAAAAAGAGTGCCTTCTTGAGAGAGAAGACACAAAACTAACTATTGCAGATATCCAATGTCTCTAGATGATGCAAAACGAAACATTGTTGACATAGATAAAACATACCTCATGGCGATGATGCGTCAGACAATTCTACCAAACAAAAAAAAGATGACGTGGCAAACAATGCTCATCCAATGTCAGAAAACCTTATTGCAGATCGAACATAGTTTAAAACATGTATAAATGTTCATGACAAATATCGATGTATAATAGACTTTGACTGACTTCTAATGAACAAAAACTAGCATTAGGGAAAAGACATTTGACGTCAGAATCTACACAGACAAAAAGAAAATCGGATATAAGTCCAACCGGAAAAAAAAGTATATATATATATATATATAATAGACACACACACTCACTCAATGACTCAAAAGCGCCTAGCCTATGCTTCGGTATGGTTCGGCCTAACACACGTGTGAAAATAAACCTCAAACCCCCTAGAGAAAATAGAGCATAGTGAGTTTTCCTTTCAAGGAACACCATAGTTGTAGCTCCAATTATATAATATGAACCTCACTCTTGTCTCTTCCATAACAATGTCGGACTAAAACTACTACTTTGCTTTACAATAAGCAACATCAACGAGGTATTGGGTTCAAACTTTTGTGTGGGAAAAAAAAGGGTATTTTGAAGCTTGCTTTTCTTTTATAAATTCATAGGAGAACGAACACTATTCGTCTAGCGTACCCCCCGCGTTCAGATATGCCCTTGCTTTCAAGGGGACTATGAAAAGACACCCTTGCCCACTAAAAATATGGGGGTTTTACATGTCTAGGCACATGGGGAACTTTAGACGGACAACATTCCTCCTCCCTAAATTCATTTAGGGAAAGAGAAGCTACTTGCTCGCATTAGTGCGAGGAACCATGGGAGAATGTGTCGAGGCATCTAACAAAGGGGTAAGGTGATCATTTCGCCGCCACCATGATTGGGCATATGAACACATGACCAAGTAGCATTCTTTTCTCATCCATATAATACAATATGGGTCATTGGCAATTCTTTCCTCTTGGCCCTTGCTTCAATGTCCTTGTTGTGACAATGGCAACAACCAATGGAGCAATTGCAACCTAACTAAAAGATAAGAAGAATCTGTTGCTTATGGTAATTAAAGATCACATCATCAAGTAATTACATTTCACGTTAAAGGGAACGGCAGGTTTGGACATGGGTGGGATTTGCACCACTGAAAATGGATGGATTTTTTGGGAAGTAGAAAAAGAATAGGCTCATACCATTAGAAAGTGTATCAACATTCTATGTTCTCAAGAATGCAAATTTTTTTTTAACTATAGGCTTCGTGTGGTAACGTGGGGAAAGTGTTTTTGGTGCTTTCGTACTTCGTATAAGTAAAAATGCATGAGAAGTGTGTTTGATAGTATTGGCTTATTTTTGTAATTATCGTAGTAAATCAGGCCTTTAATGTGGAAATAGAGAAACATTATAATAAGTAATTTTTTTTTTTAAAAGAGAAAAATAATCCTCGCGATGTCCCTCACCCATTATTCCATTCAGCATGATGGAATCAGGTATATCATGCTGAGATAGGATCCGTTGACTCATACGACCAGACTGCTTATACGACCACCTGATCATACGAGTTAGCATCCAACACTTGTCATATCTTTTGCAATTACAAAGATAAAGAGGGGTATATTTGAAAACAAAAAATGACAAGGGTTGGACTCGTATGATCAAGTGATTATATGAGCAACTGATATGTTTTCTATCATGCGATGACTCATCTCTCTTGTCGATTATTAAATGTGTTCTATTATTGCATAAGTGCTCTTATAACAAAAACTTTCCAACAAAGCAAAATAATATTGCCAAATGCAGGCGTAGAGGATGGGAATGGAAATAGATCGAGCAATTGCTCCTTTGATTTCAAATAGACAAACACATTGACACACATGAAAAAAATGCTAAAATATGTTAAATGCTTTGACTGTTTATATAGCAAGAAAATTATCCCACCAACCTTTCTTCAAGGTCCTATAATACTGAATAGGATTTTGTGAGAAAGATAGAGATATGAATTTACTTTATTAATTAATTTAATTTTTTTACTATCATTTCTTTTCATTGCTTTTGCTTTCTTTTGACCCATTACATTTACAGTCTACGACTTTTTATTTCCCACCTGTTTTACCCACCAAACAAATAGGAAGAAACTGCTACGTGAAAAGGAGGGGCTCCATTTTCTCTAGTTTAATCATTTCTTTCTCGATCCAAAGGTTTCATGGAGCATCGCTGCTAAGCCTAACTTTTCAATTACATCTCTTTATTGTGTGAAAGTCAAATCAGGATCTCTATATTTCAAAGTATTCAATATGTGGCTCCATATGTAGAATGGGCACTATTACCCTAAGCTTGGCAAAAATCAATATGTATAGGAAAAAGAAAAACAAAACCACGCTTATCACGTTACACGGAGTTTGCACCCAGACACACGAAGTGCAAAATCACTGCCCTACCTCTCATGAAATGAAAAATCCTACCCCTCTACAGTCTACATACACTGTCATTCACCCCAAGAGTGGTAGTGAAGGGGCCACACGGCCTGAGAGTGATCTCCCTCCCGGATAAGGATAAAAACAGATTAGTTGGAGAGAGAAACATTAATTTAGGTTGATAGACCGTGGTTACGATGTACAAACTTAGTTGGCAAACATGAGGACTATCTTTTTCATCTGATATGGCAAACCGACTTGTGGCACCTTTTTCTAACGTGCGCCAAAGGTACAGATCGGATGGCGCAAGACAGCAGTCTCTCTCCCGCTGTCGGAGGGGCGCATGCACCCTAGCTGCTCGATCTTCCCCAACTCAAGAAGGATCGACGATCGATTTTCTTACCTTCTCTGGAATTTTTAATTTCATATAGAAATCAATGAAATTTAGTTGAACGAACCTCTCTCTGCTTCCCTCGTCTCTCTTTTCTTTCCTTCCATCTTTCCCTGCTTCTTATCAGGATTTTTTTTTTCTCTGGTTTTTGTTTAGTTCCAGTCTCCTACGTTTCATCCAGTAAGAAGCAAATTTTCTCTGTTTCTTAGGGTTGTCTCTCTCCTTGTTTCAGTTTGAGGAACTCAGAAGATTTGCCCGAGTTTAAAAGGTATTTTTTTTTGAAAGAACGTAATTTTATGTGGATTTTTTTAATTATTATTGTTGCTTGTTCAGGTTGTTATTGTTGGAATTTGTATTTTTTTAATAGCTTGGGTGGAGATTAGTGTGCTTGTGTAAGAATTTTGCTTCTTGTGTGCTTTATAGTTCTATATTAAAATCCTGTAACTGTGACGTTGCATGTTAAGGTTTTTTGTTTTTTCACCTCCGGAAGAATGTAGGAGAAAAATTAGAGTTGATAGTCTACAGTTTTGGAGGATCTGAGCCCTTTTCAGTAGCAATTACTCTTTCTTTCATGTTAATTCTAGGCTTATGCGTGTGTGTGTGGAGGTATTTTTGTTTGATCTTATATTGGGTTTTGCTCAGGCAGAGAAAGATGCATTTATTGGCATTTTATTTTTTGGGTTAATTGCTTTGTTGTGTCCTGTAGTCATGTCTGGTTATTAGTTTCAGGCATTGGGTTCAGGGTTCTGGTTGAGAACCTTCATCTGCTTGATGGCAGTTTCTAAGCATAAATCCTTTTGATTTCCATCTAAGAATGATTTATAAGCAAATTGAATCAATACATGGCTGCTTAAGGTCATGATAGTTGTGTTTAACACAAGGTACATGGTTTTGCGAGGAAATCTCGGGTTTCGTTTCGGTTTCTCAAGTTCTTGAAATGAAACCTACTGCGATATAAATTTTTTGTCAAAGTTTCTGCTGAAATTTCGCAATTTCGGGGAAATTTCGACCATGATTTGGATTTCAGTATCGTTTCGGTCAAACCCTTCATATAAAATTAAGGTTTCAATCGAGATTGTGACCATGTTCAAGTTTCGGTATTGTTCGGTAGTTTCGACTCCAATGAGAGAAACTTTATCGAAAACATTAATTTTTGTGAATTTTGGCCAAATCACTTGTAATGAACCATGTATAACATTTGATAATTATGCAATGATTTATAATTTTATGTTTATTCATTCCTAAATATTTTAGTTGTTTTAATAGAATCATGTGGATTCTAGTACCAAATTTTGTGTATAGAGCATCTTACAACGTAAGGTTTCCGAGGGTCCGAAGCCAAACTACTATTTTGGGTGTTTTTTTTTACTATCTAAGGGTTCCACTATGTTTAAAAGGTCTAAAATAGGACATCCTACAAGTTTTATGACCTAATCTGGCCATTTGGCCCCTGAAACCAAACATCAATATTCATAGAAATAATACCAAGTTTCGACTGAAACATTTTGGTTCCCAGCCTGACTGAAACCAGTCTCGAAACAGAAACCTCGAAGCTCGGTTTAAGGGTATGTGATTTGCTTGTTGTTCTCAGCTGATTTGTCTACTCTTCTCTAACTTGCTGGAATGTTGTCTACTTTTCCATGGGTTTTCGCTTCTTATGTCTGATATCTCTCATCTTAAAAAGTGTGTGCTTTATCACATGTTTGTCACTCTTCTCTGTAAAGGTTTCTGCCATGATTCATCAAGAAGAGGTTTCTACCATGATGAATGGTCTTTGTTAGATACATAATTAACAAAATGTAATCCTTCAATTTCTTTTGGGTGCGTCAAAATGAAATAACATTTCTTTTATTGTCTCTATTATTATGTCCATTTTTGCCCTCTATGATTTTTTATTTTGTTTCTGATGAAGCGAGAAATTAGTACAAGGATTCCCTGTCCGTAGATACGCTTTGCTGTACTTATTAGCCATTGCTATTTAAAGTGTGCCTTTTATTTCGTGAATAGTTACTTTACTAATTAGAAGAAGCCTCAAAACTTTCAGAATGGGAACACTACAGAAGGAAACAATATAGCACTGATGCAGTTGCCTTGGCTTGGCTGGAGAAGAATGACCCTCTTTGGAGGCCCGAACCAAGAACCAGTCCTCTACCGGTTTTCTGGTCTGGCAAGGGATCACAGTGAATATAGGGTGCAATCTTTATTTTATTTTATTTGGGTGGGTGGACTACGTAGGATTTCGTTTGGTAATTCCATATTTGATATATTTCCTAGAATATTTAGTTTCCTATTTTAATTGGGTTTCCATTTTTATGTACGGGTGTTTCTTCTATAATTTGTTGTAACCCGATGGGGAAATCAGATTTGAAAGAATGAAGATTTGAGTTGATTAAATGAGCAGCAGAGCTGCTGAACTGTGCTTTGAGAGTTTGCTTTTGGCGTGCATCTTCTCCTCTCTTCCTTTCCGTTCTTCTTCTCTCTCCTTCCCTGTGATAACACTCTTTCCCTCCCTTATCTTCTTCTTCCTTCTATTTCTTCCTTCTATTTCTTTCTTGTTTTTCTGCTGTTTATTTTGCCTTACCTGTGAATACCCTGTAGTCAAAGAATCCAAGTGATCTCCCTCATCACAAGTCTTTTCACCTCCAAACTTGGGGGCTAGACTCACTTAATTAAAGCGACCCAACCTACAGGGTTTATTGGCCAGAATCATTTTCTGCTGTGAGCTATTACTCCACGACCAAACCTGGAACTGTATTGACCGCCAGGTTAGGGTTGCAGAAGTTGGATCTCCCTTGTTATTCATTATTGAATTTTAGCTGATTGATGGCAGCATCCAAGGCAGTTGTGTCCTGTTATTCTCCCTCTGAAATTTCAGAATGAAATACCTTCATACTACAGAGTTCTCTCCAGAGGACTGAGATCTGTTTCCGCCTCTCCCTCGCCTAGAGGAAGAAAATTACCCCCAAACGTGGCTGTTGAGACCAATTTTATTGGTAATCAATCCCGTGAATACCCCCATAAGTGATTAATTATTACACTCGAGTTTGATTATGTTTCTTATGCCAACAAGGACCATATACTGTTCATAGTATTTACGATTCTGCCACTGGTGTTTACTGCTCTTAAAGGACTTTGAATTTCAGATTATTTACAGTCTTGCCACTAATTTGTTTGAGTGAGTTGATATTATCGGGTGGGCCCATAAGCAATCTGAACCAGTTTCTTGGACCCCGGGTTGCTCCAAGCACTAAAGAGTGGGGGGAGGGGCACTAGATCATAGGGATATGGTCCTATATATATTGGTGATCTAGCAGTCCTTCCCATTGCCAACTCTCCTGCGGCCCGCCAATGGGTCGGTTATCACCCCCTCCCCTCCATGGATCATCCTCTCTTGTGGTCAACCAACTATTCACCAAAGCTGAATGTTCCTCTGCAATCAATTGAGTGTAGCATTATGAGGGACTTGACAAACCAAAAATGAACTTTGATCTTCAGTCCTACTGTTGATAGAACTTGTAATTTGAGTATAGCCCTGCCTGTTTTCTTAGGAGCTCGGATTGGGATTTTAAGCTTCAAGACATTTTTTTCTTGGTGGGGTGGGTAACGATGTTGGACTACAAGATTGAGCTGTTGCATACAGATCCCCCAAAATCCAATCAAAATTGATTTTCTGAATATGTTCAAAGCGCCTTCTCATCCCACCACCATCACCCTAATAGTGTTAATAATCTGTAATAGTATGGTCACCTTTGAATACTCCAGTTTTTCCTCTTCAGTGGTCCAGATGCTTGCCAACATTGAATTCCTCTATGAGAGTTTGCCTCTTTTTCTTGATGATGAATTGACATGAGCGCTAATTGTCATGGTTTGATTTTGGAATTCCTGTTGTTGGTCACAAAAATTACTTGATAATTTTGGTATTGGATGTAAATCCATCTTCTGTGGCTAAAAATATGGAGTGATGGTTTTTCTCAACAGTGTCAGAGGTGTGGAGGGAGGGAAATTGGGAGCCTAAAGGAAAAAGGACTGGTGATAATTATCAGCCTCGATGTAGGTTGCAGTCCAGTTTGGGATCTGGATCTCCATTTATTGGTTTGAATGTTAATAGCTTGGTACACATCGTTACTTTTGTTTGCATTGAGTGTGTGTAAATGTTTCTCTGGATCAAGTAGTCCAGAGGGAATCTTTTGATTGAACACCTTTCTATGCCACATGGAAGGTTGATGGGGCAAACACAACCATTTGATTTCTAGGAAATGGTCTGGATTGACCATTTGTAAAATTTCACTCAAATTCAGTCTTATACCCTCCCATCTATTTGCATAATCACCTTGCATTTGAGCCATCCATTCTTTTCAACGACTTCCATTTTTTCATTGGATTTTCAAAGCTTTATTTTGCCACGTGGTCAACTTCTGGTGGACTGTAACTCGATGTGTGAGCGGGGGACCTTGGTCTTCATCTGTCGACAAAATTTCAGCTCCATCAAACTGACCACGTGTCAGATATTTGTGCCATTGATAGTTTTAGTGAAGGATGTATTGTCTGGGAAAACTACCCACCATATTATATGTAGAAATCTACATGTAGAAGAAATTGTGGTGGAGAGATCAAATTGAATTTTAGTTTTGAGTGATACCAAATTCAAGTTTTTTCTTTCTCCAAAAGTTATCAGAGGTTAGCAAATGTCCTGTTGGTGAAGTTATTAGAATTAAAATCTGGAGGTATAAATTTTATCCAGGTCGGAAGGAAGCATAATATATGGTGGAAGGGACTTCTGAAGGGTTTTGGTTTGAAAAGCTTCATAGGTCATCTGCTGGGGCTAAAAAATAACCCTTGGCTGGACTAGTGTTAATTCGTTGTTGGTTAATGGGTGCATTAAGACCAAGGGTTAAATAGTCTCGGGTGAAGAAGGATAGGAAGATTGTCAAAATATGGAATACTTATTATCAGTTTTTTTTTTCCATGAAAACCACGAAGGAAGAATCTTGAAGGAAACATTGTCAACAATGCAACTGTAAGGGGTAGCTGTTTTGGAGTTAAGGAAGCTTTTGGAAAGATGAAAGAAAGGGTATGCTTTAAGTCTAGATGGTCTCCCTTCATATGGAAGTTCTTTGGTATTGATGGTTTTTTATTTGTTTGTTAAATTACTTAACAAGATTATGAGTTCTAAGTATTTGTTGGATTGGACTTTGGAGGGGGAAAAATGTTAAGCTCCTATCAGAAGTATAGGGGGATATTCAAATCTATCATAATTATCTGGCGAAAATTTATGAGTCATACCATAAAACTTTGTGAGAGAGTTTAAGAATACATTGAGGCAGGAAACAACTATATCATAACTTTATAAGTGTCAGTTTGGATTTATGCTAGAAAAATTGATTACTGAATATATTTCCTTCGGTGACTGATGGCGAAGTTTAGAGCTAGGTACCTAGAAAGACCAGTTTGAACACTATTAGGATTTGAATATCATTTCTTCTTCTTCCTCTATTTCTATCCCATAGATTCTTTTTGAATCAATAGAGGACCCTTTCTTCTGTATATATATTATCAGTATGTATCATTACATTCCATTTTCCAATTCCATCCTGATGTCTCCCAATCTAATACTAAACTGGGGTGCCAAATTGTTGAGTTAGTGTGAGCTTATTCATACAGTTTTATGCACTCTAAAACTAAAGCATCTTATGACATGTAACAAGTAAGATATATGGATGAAATGCTTTTCTGCTACTAGTACAAGCCTAACATAATGGGATTGATAGTATCTCATGTTTGGAGGATTGGGAGCCACCACAGATTGGTAGTTCTTAATATATTGCCTGTACCAAAACTTTTGTTAAAATGATTTTTAGCCATCTGAACTCTGCATGATCTTCAGTGCTTGAATGGTCTTCCCCAGTGTTCAAATGAATACAGAAAAATACTGTGGTTATTCTTATCAGCTCGAGCTTCTTTCCATTCTAATTAGTCTCTTTGGTTGTACCAATATGGTTGTTCCTGATCCTCTGAATGTGAAACATGTGTTGACATGTTGTGATATGGAGCTTTGATCTTTATTCTGATTCTGGAGGCCCAGCCGTAGCTGTTGCCATTTGAAAACTCGTAGAACGTATTTTTGTTTTCTGGGCACCAACATACTGAAATTGCACCTAGTCATAACCCCCCAGCCCCCATCAAAATGGTTAGGGATCGTATGCCGTATTTGCACCAGGCAAACAAGCTATTTCACTGCTTACCTTGGAATATAATAGAAAACTGTCAGAATCCTAACTTCCTGAGTTGAAATAGTCATTTGCATCATTTGGACAATGGCTAATGAGAACTTGCTACTAGATGCTCAGTATTCGTTGGAATGTGAAGAACCTAGCCATTCTGAATTAGGATCAGCAGGCTGGATGTTAATTGCAGCAGCACTGTGAAAGGATTAAGGGAAGATGATGTAGGCCAAGCTATCCAAAACAAGCAGAACACAGGTCTTAAAGTGTGTTGCTGCCCTGGTGGCAACAATGTTCAGTCCAAGAGGAGTTGTCTTGAATTGGATGTAAGGTTTAGGCCTGAAACTAAGATCAACTAAGGGCTGGAATCTCTCAACAACCAGAAAGGGGATGTTCTCGGAAATTTGGCGAGTGTCTAGCAGGAGGATATTTGATGGACTCTCAAAATAAGAAGGCAAATTTACTTCTGCGACTCAGCTTTCTGTTTTAGGTCTCCACAAATGAGCTAAAATGCCCCGGACATGTGATATGGGCCTTATTGGGTCGCAAATGTCCATGGGATTGTAATATAGAAGAATGCAAGGAAACAAGAATAGAATTTGACCACCATTGACCTGAGATCTCATTTTTACATATATTTCTGACACCTTGACCCTACTGATGACCTAAAAAACTCTACTATCCTACTTAAAGTACTAAATCAAGGGCCATTTATCTTTGACAAGCACAAAAAGAAGAAAATGCAACTTTCTGTAAACAAACAGTGGACATTGCAATTGAGTAGAAGTTGCAGGTTGACTCTTGTGATCTCGGTAGGGTTATTTGAGCTTCAGCACAATTACTATACAAGGAGTGGTGTTTATTTGAACATATTCTTGGGTACCTAAAGAAGTAATGTATTGGGTTTAGTTGTTATTATGACATTTGTGATTTTGGTATGGTCTTTCCAAACCTTCCCTAAACCAGCTGTGAAACAGACATCTGAAGATTCGTTGGCTAGCTGAACAAGCGTACCTCAACGTAGCCAGATCAAGAGGCTGGCCGGACCCCCTAAGAACGGTAACTAGAAGGCCTTTGAGCTTGACTTTTCAGTTCCAAACCTCAAATACCTGTGATCTAAATGCATAGCTAAATGTCATGAAATTAAATCCATTAGAAGATCAAGCAGTCATGGGAAACATATGTGATGCACTCAGCAGGAAGAAGGTAAAATTGGCCGATTGATACCCTGTTTTGGGCCTGTTCTGGTTACTAGTTCAATAGTTCTAGAGATTTCCAGCAGCCATAGTTTAATCTCTATTTTCTGATCTTGTAACTTAGTTTATAATATATTTCCGTTGTTCATGTTCTGGAAGCTTGTTAACAAAGTAGAGTAGCGTAGTTTATATTTTGTGTCATGTCTCTGCTTTTGGGAAGTCTACAATTGTAACCCAACCAGTTGGGCTGATCCCTACACTGTTATAAGGGATCAACCCTGCTGTTGTGGACACAATTCTGATCAATGAGAATCTTCTGTTGCTAGTTAAGTTAGTGGGGATTGACTGTAAGTTTTGGAGAGATTCTACTCGGCCGATTGGGTGGATTCCCTAGGCCATAAGAAGAGTCAGTTTTCAATTCTGTTCTGCTACTTGGGAGTTTATCAATCACTCTTCGTAATCCTTGCTTCTGCTCTATCTTCTTCAACCTACTCAAGCTTCGGAGATGCTCTGTTTTTAAATCATTTTTCAGTAGTTTGCAATTCCTTGTTTATCTCTCAATCCCTGTCCTGGTATTTGACCTCAGTAGTTCCATTACTTAGTCATAGTTTCAGATTTCAATTCCCTAGACCTGAACCCTAGTCTGCCTTCTTTAGTTTCAAGCACTTTGAGCGTAAAACGCTAATTAGGATTAGGGTTTCCATACTTCTAAGGAGGTCATCCAAGGAAACTGATTGATGATTTTTTTTTTCTTTTGGTTGTTGCCTATGAAAAAAAGCCACTCCAAGAAAAATGATTAGACAAATGATTCAAATCGATCAATTTAATGCTTCAGACAAAAGAGAAATTTGGGTCAAACAACCAAATTTGATGAAAAGGTTGAGATCAGTTACATCAGTATGTATCTTTTGGGGGAGTTCTTATTCATGTCAGTTTCTGGTTCTTTCTGAAACATTTTGGCCTTTTTGGCGGTAATGACACATACAAAGATTCACTTTCTGCCTCCCCCCTTGGGCAGTAGAAATATTTTGGCCTTGTTTGCTGCCTGTAATGAAATGATTTCAGCACAGATGTGGTCGAAACCATCCAAACATTGGTTTTCAGGGTGGACATTTTTCTTTCACTCAATGAAGTTGATCTTTGGGGAAATCTGGTCAAAGTGCTTGACATACTAGTGTGGTATTCAAATATGAATAGTAGCTACAGTGCAAAGAACTGAGATCTGGCATTTGATGCATGGGGCCAAAATCAATGCCATTGGATAAATTCATGTATTTGATTTTACTCAACTGATTTACATCTTGTGGTAAAATCCATCTGCTTTTACTATTTTTTGCGCTGGAAGGCTGGAAATTCCTAAGGTGTGTATCTTTTGGCGGTTGGTCACTTGGTCATATGGTGGTTCCTTTAATTAACAATGAGATTGGTGCAGCCCCATGAGCTCTTTTATGAAATTCGTCAGGACTGTTTTGACAAAATGATTGTTGTTGTGTACCGCGGTAGCGGAATGTCCCTATCATGGCTTATTCATAGATGATAGATGTAGTTGGGTGGTTTTATTCTCTTGTTTGTTTCTTTCCTAATTAGAATATATATGTTTTTCCTCGTTAGCTTGAATTGTATTATTGTTATTCTTGTTGGACAAGGAATAACTTTCCTTGAAAGGTTGTAATTGGATTTAGTATACAAATATACTTAGGGGGACTGCCGAAGACAATCGGCTGCTTCTCTCCTTGCAGTCTCTCTTTCTCTCTTCTCCTCTCACAAGTTACTGGTTGCAGATCTTGGGTTTCTAACTAGTCTTAGTCACACATGCACACTGAGTCACTGATGCAGATGAAAGGAAGAGAAGGAAGAGAAACTACCATTGCTAATTTCTCCTTTTCTTCCTTGCATCTGCATCACACACACGATGTTCAGTTTTTGAATGATGATGAATTCAAAATAGAAACTTTGATGTATTTAATTTCTTCAAAAGATGGAAAGTTGTATAGAATAATCTATGGTAGTTTTCCTCTTCTCTGGCTATAATGAAGTCTGTATTTTATGTATGGCTTCTCTTATCTCTTGACTCAAATTTTCAGGCACACATGCTCTACTTATAAGGATGGATTTGGATTATATCTAAGATATCCAACAATCTTCAATCATGGGGAATGCAGATGCGGATGCTTCTACAAAGACACCAAAGTCGTCTTCAGCACAGGTCTGTGTCATTGAAAGGGTTTTCTGTTTAGCTCGCTCTTAGATTGTTTTTGGAGCAATTTACATCCCCCTCCCCTGTACTTTGCTATTATTACATCTTCTTCCCTTGTATTTTTGGAAATTACATCATCCTCCCCTGTCAGTTGACAGTGTTAGTGTGGTCAACTGTGGTGTGAATTTTAAATGTTAAAAGTCAATTTTAGCCTTTAAAGATATTAACCTTAAAAAATGGGTGAAGGGATTTCCCATTCACCCATCTTCCATTTCAATTCATTCATTGCTGAATCAGAAATTTGGGCATATTCAACTCTAAGGTTTTCCTTCTTTACATTGGTTGTTGTTATGTTTCTCCGGCAATTGGCATAGGGCTTTTGATCGCCGGAGTAAGTACTCCTTTCTCTGGGGGCGGGGGTTGGACATAGTCATGTTTTGGCCATCACACGGCGATGATCTCTTGTAAAACCCGCTTCATTATGCTGTTGTGATAGGAGATTCAAAACCTATAAGAAAAACATGTGACTATGATCTATTTTACCCAAAAAACAAACTCAAAAGTCACAATGATCACAACAGAAAATGATCACAATAGTTAGTGTAGCTGATCAAACAAATTTCAGAGGAAAGAATGAATCAAACGCTTTTCCCTCAACCATGTAAGCAAACTATTGTGAAGTATCCAAAATAAATGCTATAGGGGCAACGTTTTCATCTAATTCCATAGATTGATTAAATAGAAGCAATCCAATTTTAAGAAGTGAAAATTTCTTACAATTTTTTAAAGAGGAAAAGGGAGGGAGAATTGATTTGGGAGAAACAAAAGCTTAATGCCACAATTCTCAGCGGCCGAATCATCAACCACCACCACCACTGCTATCGCCGCCACCATCTCCTCCTCCCTTACAACCCACGCCCCACCACCATCAACACCACTATCTGGGATTGTTACAACTGTCAACGGTTTTTGCTTTTGGTCCTCCGGTAGCCTAGATCAACTGTTACCTGCGGTGGTTGTTGGTTTAAGCAGTTTCAGTTTTTCTTTTTTCCCCTCTTTTAGGTCACTGTATATCAAGGTTTTGTTTTGAAAGGGTGAGAGGGTGAAAGAGTCAAAGCACACAATAGAAGGATAATATAGGTATTAAAAAAATATTGGACAAATTTAACGGTTTAAACTTAACGGAGTGGGTCTACTTGTAAGATATAACATACTACAGGGGAGGGGGATGTAATAAGAACAAAATACAGGGGAGGGGGATGTAAATTGCTCTTGTTTTTGATATTGTTGTTCTGTTCTTTTAATTTTTTTTAATGCAGGAGCAGCCTCCACCTAGCAGCCCTGCCGCAGTTTACCATGACTGGGCTTCACTTCAGGTACTGACTTTTCTGAGTTTTACTTCTTTTCTGGATTAAGTTTTCATCAATCCTGAAGCATATTCTGGGCCTGCCTCTAGGCATACTACAACTCTGCTGGAACCCCCCCAATGCCACCACCTGGGTTCTTCCCTTCTCCTGTTGCATCCAGTCCTCAAGGTCATCCTTATGTGTGGGGGCAGGTATTTCACCTTACTTAGTTTTTTACTACTTTAATAGTCGCACATGAGTTGCTGCTTTGTTGTTATGGTATGGGCGTGATTTGATGGAATTTTGATTTGGAGTCCCTGGCTGGATGTACTTTTGCTCTAGTATTGAAGAATCTTTAACATTTATTCTCCCTGCAGCACCTAATGCCTCCGTATGGCACACCGCCACCTCCATATGTTGCCATGTATACGCATGGGGGTCTCTATGCACATCCATCTCTCCCACCGGTACCTTCCTTCTAATACTGTTTAAATCTTCTGCAGCTTTTAATTTCCTTTTATTTAAGGAGTTATGCTATTTGATGGCATAAAAATTTTCTCCATGTAATAATTTATCAGAAGATATCTCTTTCTAATATTCATTTATTTGTATATCATTGCAGGGATCTCATCCATATAGCCCCTATGCAGTGCCTTCCCTGAATGGAACAGCTGAAGCTTCTGTAAGTATTGGATGCCTCTTCCGAGAAATGGCTACATAATGTTGATACCCATATCTCCATGTAATCATGATTTATGTGGTTACAATCAAGTTGTGCTTGAAGCGAAATTTAAAAGTTTGTACTTCTCAGATAGCATATATATGTGTTATGTTGTCAGTGACTGTTCCAAACAGTTATCAACTATTTTCTTCCTCATTTCCTTGGAAGTCATTGCTACATTTTCCCAGTTTCTGCAACATGGGAGATGAAAAATTCTAATATTTCAGGTTTCTGCTGGTGGCAATGATGGAGAGGGTAAAGCAGGTGACCGCAAGAGCAGGAGTCCTCTCAAGCGATCTAAAGGAAGCTTAGGAAGCCTGGGTATGCTTACGGGCAAGGGAAATGAGATAGGAAAGGCATCTGGGGCATCTGCCAGTGGTGGCATTTCTCAGAGGTAAAGCAACTCTAGGTTTTTGATTATTTTCTAGCATATTTCTGACATTTTGACACTGTATTGATCATGGCCATGTGGATGGTGTATGCAGTGGTGACAGTGGAAGTGAAGGTTCAAGTGAAGGAAGTGATGCGAATTCACAAAATGTATGCCATATCAAACTTTGTGCTTTGTACTTTTCCTGCTTGCTTTTCTTAGGGTTTGCCCCCTTATGCTGCTTACTCTATGGTTGGCTGATAAAGCTTAGATAGAAGTATACAACTCAACTCAGCAGCTTGGCCTTATCCCAACCATGGTTCTAAATCTTGGTCGAAACTAAAATTTCCCAGTTTCGCAATGGGTCGAAATGAAACCATGTGTTGAATTGTAAATATTACTGGTTTTGACGATATTTTGCACATTTTGGCTGTTTCGATCAGATTTGACTGAAAAATACCTAGTTTCGACCAATTTTGACTAGTTCTAGTCTTTTGACCTGCCCAGTTTCAACGACATTTGACCACACCATGAAATGTTGTTATTGTCCCCCCAAAATACCTGTATCTACTGTTTCGACCCATATTTCGGTTCCAACGAAATTCTTATGATCCCAACCAAATGGGGTCAGCTACATGGATCCTATTTCTTCAATTAGTTCTATTTAAAGCCATACAAGATTCCAATCTTAAGCTATAAATGTCCTTCCTCACCACTTCTATGGTTATTTTAGGCCTACCTCTTTCTCTTTTAGCTCCTTCAAATTTCCATAAATATTTAACCATACTGGAGCAATCAAAGGCCTTCATTGCACATGTCCATGCCACCTCAGACAAGTTTTTCGCAACTTATCATGAATAGGGGCAACGCCTAGGTTTGCTCTAATTTGTTCATTCTTTATTTTATCTTTTCTAGTCTTACAACTCATCCATCGCAACTTCCTCATTTGCACCACATTAAGTTCGTTTAAATGTTTTTTCTTTACTGCCCAACATTCATCCCCATACACCATTGCTAGTCGTATAACTATTCTATAAAATTTTCCTTTTGAGTTTTAAAGGGACACATCGATTGCACAACATTCCGGATGCACCTCTCCATTTCATCCGCCTTATACAAAGCACCTAATCTAATTCTTTGTATAATATCATCATCTATTTCTCCTTCTTTATTCACGAGTGGACCTAGGTATATAAAGTTAGAACTATCTATGCTTTTCCCCCCTTAATATCCATGGAATGGAGCAAAGTCCTGGACATAATATTGTAAAATTAGCGTTTCTCTGAAATCCCCCCTTCCTCCAGTACTCCCCCACCCCCCCCAAAAAAAAAAAAAAGTTCTAATACTGATTGTTCTTTTTAGATCTTTACTGAATATCTAAATCATAATTTATATGGACATGTGAAAATATTTCATTTGTTTCCCATCATGTTCTACCGGAAAATGAAATATCTTATTGAATTTCCAGAGTTCTCAGCAAAAGCTATCTGGTGAACAAGGTTCTGCTGATGGTAAGCTTTAAAGTTGAGTTTTCTGCTCATGCTCCCTGATTGCTTTTTCTGTATACAATATTTAACTTGGTTACGTTATGTATGATCACAGCTACGGCCCAGAATGGGAGCACTGCTTGCAGTGTTTCAAATATTGTTACACAGACGCCTCCAACCCAAGGGATCTTGAATCAAAGTATGGTTATGGCTGTTCCACCGAATGGTGTCTCTGGTCCAACAACAAACCTGAACATTGGAATGGACTATTGGGGAGGGACTGCACCAACATCCGTTGCTTCAGCCCGAGGCAAGCTCCCTGCTGTACCTGCTTCTGCAGCCATAGTCCCTTCTGGTCAAATAGGAACTCGAGATGGTGTTCCTACAGAAATGTGGATACAGGTCTCTCTCTCTCTCTCTCTCACACACACACACACACACACACACAGACGCATGCATGTGGGTCCACGCTTGTTTCTATGCCTCTTTGGTTCATGTTTCTGAAGGTGTTCTCCTCTGTGCCTTAGGATGAACGAGAGCTTAAGAGGCAAAGAAGGAAACAGTCAAACAGGGAGTCAGCACGGCGTTCAAGACTGAGGAAACAGGTTAGGTACATATTTGAATAATCTTAGGACATTTGTTTAACACCATAACTATGTAGTCGATCTTCCATTGTGAAAGTGCCAATCGATAATATGTTGTGTGTACAAACTGCTCATCAACCATATCTTGTGCATTTGCTGTTTGTTGATTTTCTGATGAAATTTTTTTCATGCATAGAGGAGGCAAATATAGTTTAAAAAGCACCTGAACACTGAGTTGTAACTTATGATATTAATTTTGATAGACGCATGCATAGTTTTTAAGGCGGTAAGGTGATGGAGGCGTTTGAGGGTCTTTTGGAGCGCCTTAGCAATAAGGCAGGCATAAAGTGTCGCCTTATTGACTAAAGTGTTCCTGTGTAATTTTTTTTTATAAAACCAATCTATTTGGCTCAAATCCTAGTTGAATCCTATTACTCGTATGCTAAATAAATATTAAAGGTTCATATTCATCCCAATGTAAGATATTCATCAAGAAAACAAATCAATAAAGTGAATAAACTAAGTTCATCTTCATCAATCATCAATCATCAATATTTAATCATCAATCATCATAACATATTAACATATAATATAAATACATAATTATGAAACAAAATTATAAATATAAAGAAAAGAAGACATAAAATATATAGAAGTATTTATTATATTTACCTCTATGATGTCATAATGAGTGCCTAAACCCTAAGGTCATCCACTATATTTCTACTCCTGTCAAAGAAGTAATTAAGAACTTAGAATTAAAACACATCGAAAGTAAAAATCGAGATGCCAAATTAAATGGATGAGAAGTGACTAACCTGGGGATTCTTAATCATTCTAAAAAACTTTAAACTTCAATGAAGAAAAAACATAAAATAAACTAAAATGCTAAAAATTTAGTAAACAATGAAAATCAAATACTTAAAAGTTCAAGGACTAAAAAAACTTTAAAGTTTAAAGACTCAAAATACTTCAAGTTCAAAGACTCAAAGACTTTCGATCCAAATCAGTAATTAAATTAAAATCTTCTTCTTCATCTGCATTCTGTTGCTGGCTTGCATCATTTGGAGTTATGCCATAATCGTCTTCAATGTTTTCATCATCACGAATATCCTCTTCACTCATCTCATCCGCTTCTTCATCTGAAGAATCCTCAAGCTCAACCCTCCTACTACGCCAGGTATAGCAAAGATTGGTTCCACTGGTAGATGCTGGAGCCCTCCTTGGTCTATTGTGGCCTTGATATGATGAAGATGCTCCAAATGCTCTATCAACATCTCTCCAAGTGAGATCCTTCTCAGGATGAACTAATTCATCCTCTGATTCACCAATCATCCACTCACTACTCTAATTAAGCTCATCGAGCAACAATGGATTGTAGTTTCTGCATTGTTCTTTTCTTTCTTGGAAACTTGCTTGAAGTCGGCGATTATATTGAATGTAGACAAGATCATTTAACCGCTGATGCTCTAACCTATTCCTCTTCTTGGTGTGAATCTGAAAAACATTAATAATATGAGGTTATCTACTTATCTTCAATAAAACCATATTAAGTGAAGTACATGTACTCAGAACTCAATAGTCAATACTCACAAATTCAAATGTGCTCCAATTGCGCTCACAACCAGAAGATGAGCAACAAAGACCAAGTATGCGCAATGCAAGCTTTGAAAGGTCAGGAGCAGTACTTCCATGTCGAGACCACCAAGAGACTATAAATATATAATATAAAAAAAATAGGCTAAGTAAAAAATCAAAAGACAAAGTTCTAAACTAATTAGAACTTTAAAAGGAAATATACTTACTAGGATTCAACTTGTCCCTTTGTCTAATCGTCATGTCCTTTGTAAAACTTCCTTGAACAGTGGTATACTTGTCAACCTGGACAATGATCTTATCTTGCAAGGTCTCATCAGGCACCAACCTTGCAAGAACATCATTGAAGGCATCATCTGTTTTTTTAGCTAAGTCCAACTCATTATCTGGATTATCTGCTATTGCCTTAAAGAACTTGTTTGGATTGAGGAAAAATGTAGCTAAATATATTGATCCATTCATCATGGTCTCACAACGGTGATCAACAATCGCTATGATTTTCTTCCATTTCCTTTCATTGTCTCTAAAAATTTTATTGATGTTCTTCTTTGCCACTTGTATTGTCATATATACTTCAGGTATAGTAGGCAACTCATCACCATCTACAATCATCAAGAGTTGAAGAAGAGGCTGTGATGCTCTTATACAATCCATCACACCATTCTAGAATGTTGTAGCAAACACAGTCTCAGAAGCTTTCTTCCCTGCCTCTGTAGATGCAAGCTTAGAACGGGACCATTCATCATCAACAAATAATTTTTTCAAAGATTCTTTGTGCTTGTGTAAGCTCTGGAGTGTTAAAAATGAAGAGGCAAATCTAGTCACTCCAGCCCTCACTAAGTCTCCTCTTGTTTTTTGCCTCATAGCTTCAAGAAGACGAGTGTGCCTATAGATGAATGCAGTTAATTTCCTACCCTTCGATATAGCAGACATATAAGAGCGTAATTTGCCTATTTCCTCCATCATAAGGTCTATGCAATGAGCTACACATGGACTCCAAAATAACCTCTTCCTTTTCTCCATTAGTAGTCGACCCGCTGCAACATAGTTGGCAACATTATCAGAGACTACTTGAACCACATTATCTTCACCAATCTCTTCAACCTTACTATCAAGTAGCTTAAATAACATTTCAGCTGTTTGTGATTGGTTAGATGCATCCACAGACTCCAAAAAAAAGTCCCCTCCAGACAGTTGACAAGAAAATTAATTAGGTGCCTTCCTCTCTTGTCTGTCCACCCATCAGACATGAGTGTGCACCCATGTTTCCTCCAATATCCTTGATACTTCACCTTTAACTCATCAATTTTATCATTTTTAGACTTCAATAGAGGCCCCCTATAGTCATGAATTGAAGGGGGCTTGAAACCTGGTCCATATTGACCAATTGTCTCTACCAATTCCTCAAAACTCCTTAACTTCAAAGCATTAAATGGAACACCACTCTCAGAAGCCCACCTTGCAAAATAAGAACGAAGTTTATCTCTTTCTTCTTCTCCTCTTACTCGGTTCTCCATTGTTGTTTGATATGAACCTTTATCCCTCCTTTCTGCAACCACTTCTTCAGGAGTCCTCCTCACATGCTTATCCATGGGACCCCTTACTTCTTGTTTGGATTGTGTTTGAATGATAGCTTTATTTCTTCTTGAAGTTGTCCCAGAGCTAGGGATAGGANATTACCTCTTGAGAATTTCTTTTTCGTTTTAGTAATTGATCCAAGCTGGCTTTTGACCTAAAAGAGCTAGGGGTAAGCCTAAGATAACTCTAGGAGAAGTGAATATAGATATGTATAACTTATGATTAATATAATTATGATTTTGAATAGGATTTATTGGAGAAAAAAGATCCATGGTGGCGATTCTATTTAGTTGGGAAAATGTTGAATTGGGTTGGGTTGATCAAAGAGTCAGCTTGTTTGTGCCATGATTTTTAAAGAAATAAAACAGAAGCATGGATCGAGAAATTGGAACTAGATTGTCAATTTTGAAATAGAATGATTTGCTGAATTTGATTCAGTTCCAGCCAATTTGTGTTGAACTTTTAGGGTTCAGATTGATTCCGGTCAATTTCGATTGGATCAGAGTTGGCAAAGACTGTGGGTGTGAACTGTGAAGCTGATTTCATGTCTTATTATTGATAAACATCAATGGTCTAAGATATAAGAAGGGTGAAATGGCAATCCTATCCCTTGTGAAATGAAAAATCTCATTTTTATTGGGTGCTTTCGTGCACATTCCCATGGGCCCTCACAATGATGTAGGGACCACCCAGTTTATGTAATAGTGATCTCGGTCTCTATATTAATTTATGAAAAGAGGATCATCTATATAAGCACACCAATAAAATGCGATCAAATATAAAAAGCACATGAGTAGTAAAGAGAAAGATGAGATAATTTCATATAATTTCATGTGAGGAAAAGAGAGAGAATAGTGAGGGTGGTACCTGTTAATGTGTTTACTATTTATTTATTTTAGAACATGGGCTTCATTTTCATGGATTTGGGCATGGTGGTTAGTACCTTCCCAACACAAATGACCTTGGTGTTTGGGTAGTCCCTAGCTTTCCCCATTCAAGAAAATCAGTTATTAATAAAGGGCTCAAGTCTCGGGAAAACACTTAATTAAATTAGATATTTTTGCCTTTAACTCCCTTAGTCCCCCACCCCATTTTTGGTTTCCTAAAATAAAAACGTGGCTTGCACTTGCTCTTGAACCCTTTTGGTTAGTATTTATTTCCTATCTTTCAAATTCCCTTTATATAATATAAAGAATTAAAAGGAGACCCACTATTAACTCAATAATTAGATCATGTTGTCACCTTCTAAGTACTCCCATACTTTTTCTCTCTCTCTCTTCAATTAACAAGTTGGGTTCTTTGTTAATGGTGGTGGGGTTATGTGGTCTTGGTATATTATCAACTTTATCCATTCTTCCAATAGGGAGAAGAGAACATAGATACCACCATCACACCATGGGCCATTTGATTCTACTTTTGGATGATTCTGTGTTTTTAAGGGCTTAGAATGGGTCCATGGTCTCTTCTCCTTGTAGTATTGGTCAGATGTAGCTTTATATAGGAAATTGGTAAGAAGCTGTGACTAAGACTAAGAGGAGAGTAAGAGGACTTTTAATTGCATTTTACTTTTTGAATTGAATTTGGAATTCATATCATCATATATTCAAAGGGTTTGGACCTTGAATTGGTCCATGGGTTTGGAATTTGGACTAATTAAAAGGTGGTGAGGGCATGGTTCTAGAAATTGGATTGGAATCTATGGAATTGATTGTTTCAAATTAAAATTGGTTAACCCTGATTCCTGTAATCTATTTTGGAATCGTCTATTTTGAAACTGATCATGGACTTATCTAGAATCAAGCTTAAAAATCTTAGAATCAGCCTTTTAGATCTGAAAACTCAATGATCTTGTCTTAAAAACCCTAAAATCTGTTATTCTAGAATGCACAAAATCAAGATCGATCATGATTTATTCAACCAATCCTATTCTAATTTTTAAAAAGTGTATCAATCCAATTCGAATCAGGATCGATGGAGACTGGGAAGGGATCTTATCTCCAATTATGGGTTTTTAAAATCTTGTGTGAGAAGCTCCTTTTTTTTTTTTTCCCTTCTAATGGGATGTGTGAGCAGCACTTTTTTAAAAAGGAATGTGTGAGAGGCTCACTTGTATGTAAAATCTAGGATTCTGAGTGGCGCGTCTGACTTGTTTCTATCGGTCTGTTTTACCTTATATGATACCTAACTGAGGTGGGTAAAAATCAGTGAAACGAAAGTTATCCTTTGGAAGGAAGTATGAGAATATCAATTAAATCGGGTGCAAATTGTCTATAGTGAGTGGTGAAGTGAAGTGAGTATTCGATAGTTGAGAGCATTCGGGACATGTTCCAAGGGGCTCCCAGCCACCCGATATTCACTGCACTAATGTAATGGTTGCAGATGATTTTCACAAGATGAGATTATGGGGGAAAACAATTACACTTAACACCCAAATCCCTTTCCATGTAATAGGGAGAAGAATCTATATATCGTCTGTTTATATTGGTATCTTATAGATCAAGTCAATAGTAAGTATCAAAAAAATATACTAAATGAAAAAGAGAAAGGAAGGAAAAAAAATGCTTTACTCCATCTTTTTATTCCCATTGAACAAAAAAACGTCAGAAACGTTTTTTCTGAATGATTATCAAAAGGAGCCATAGTTTCTCAGTTCGCAATTGAACAACTTGTTGGTGTATGATGTCATGTATTTCATCACAGTTTAATCCAAGGAGTACTGGTGCAGCACCTCAGCAGGTAGGACGGCAGCCCCACTAGCCAATTAGTGGGCCGTGGGGGTTGCAAGGGGGCAGGTGGTCCCCCTAAATAGCTGGATGTAGGGGGGCACAGCCCCCTGCTAGAATTTTTTATTTGAGGGCAGTTGTGTATTTTTTGAATTAGGGTTTTTCTCTATATATTTGTAGTGAGCTTTTCTTTCTCTGTAATGAAAATAATACTGAGAGATGTGAAGACAAGCGTTGTAAACCTATTCTCCATTGATAGTGAAACAGGATCTCATCTCACTGAGGACGTAGGTACCCTTGCTGAACCTCATAAATTTGTGTGTGTTACTTGTTCTATTTTTTCATTATCTTTCACATCATCTTATGATTGCGTTTCTACACAACTTTGCAATTGTACTAAGGCCTGCTCTCTCGTGAGAGCCAAGGGGGCCATATATTTAACGAAAGAGAAGGAAGAGGAGAGAGAGAGGGACTGTGGGAAGGCAGCAAACAGTGTCTACTTCCTTGTCCTAAATATTGCATTTTAAAATTTGTTAAATTATTGCAATAGATGGTTCCCCATGTCATACCAATGCTGGTACGGAGAATGGCATCAGTCGTATGAAAGCTATATGATCAGCATAGGAGAGAGAAAAAAAAAACTCAAGTATAAGAGAGAGAAAATAAAAGAAAATCAATGTGAGAGTGGACAATAGTACAATACACCATGAGATATTTTTTCCAATTTATTTTTACCAAAAACATTACAAAATGGGGTTTCGAAAAAGATATATAATTTCAAAACCATTAGCTGGAACATGTCACCATCAAGTGGATGTTACACCTACACCTTCCCATACAAAACCCAGAAAGTGGTTAAGACTCATCAACTTGGTCAAAGTATTCAATTTATATATGCTTCCACCTGAATTAGTAGTGGTCAACTAGATTCTGGTTTATCAATCATATATGATATATTTCAAGTTTCATTCTTTGGGTACTTGAATTATCATAGATTTTGATCTTATCAAGATTTTCTAAACTGGAAAAATGGATAACCCAAGCCTCAACCTTAGCAAAGTCAGAACTTAGAAGGGACCTCTACAAGCTATTTGCTTAGTGGGTTTACTATAGAAATTGGATATGATATTTTGAATTATGCTTATCCAGATTTCATGTAATTATAAAACTAAAATGTTTTGAGCAAGGAAAGGTTGTGTCTAGTTGGTTGCCTGCATGAAGCCTCTTATACTTGAACCAAATCAATCAAAATTTTAGGAAAAAGGATCTGCATCACACTATCGTGTGGATCATGGTTTTAAGTATTGATATCAAAATCGGATACTAGGAGATTATATTGGTTGTATCAAACAGTTTTGCCCTTCAATGATACCGATATCATAGGGTATTCAAACAGTATTGCGCTTCAAAGATACCGATATCACATGGTTGATAATTATACCCCCATATCTGTACAATGCCCCAATCCATTATTGGTCACATATCGATATTGGTGTCAGCCTATCTAAGGTTGATACCTAAGACAATGGGGTGGATTAATGAATTCCTTGGACACCAAGACATAGAAAGAGGGGGGGGGTGCTCACAACACTCTCTTTTCTCCAAATCCCCCTTATTTACGATTCGTAACCCAAGCCCTCCATTTACAATACAGTTGAGCAAGGTACCCTACTTTCTAACAATAGCCCCAAATCGTGGCCTTGGACTGTCATACCTGTATTCTTGGATGATTTTAACAATTTTCTTATGCCCAATTTTTGTCTCTGACTTCCAAATGAATCGGTACTTGTTAAAAAATATAGCCACCATGGCTAAGAACAAAAAACTACATATTATGAACTCTAACCATAACATAATATATTAAGTCTCTTCAATTAATGAATTAAAAAAAAAAAAATCCCTAACTACTTTCTTATCCGAATATGTTTTGCTAATTTGTTCACCGCATCCATATATATAAAACCTATCTTGGTTAATAATATTTAAGGAGAAAAAAAGACTAGCTGGTTGCGTGGGAGTGCACACCCAGGCATCCAGGGGCGGGGGGGATGGTGATCATTTCGTGCCCCTGATGGGTGTCTATAAGGTCCTAGGTCCATTGTTACCAATTATTGGGTTTAAACCTGCCTTCACCTCACAGGAACATCCAGAGAGTTTTATGAATGCGCATACCTAGTTTTTCCATGTAGAAGGGTGATTCGACCATTATGACAGTTGGAAATGTAGTGAATAGTCTGGATTGATCATGTGTAAAATTTTATACCCAAATTTAACATTTGGGCAAAACGAAACTAGAACTTCATATTTGACATAGTTTACAAACAAACAACTATGACCTTATACCAACTAAATGTTGTCGGCTACGTGGATCCAAAATGATATTTGGCATAGTTTCTATTACGAAATTAGACAAAACAAAAAGACATGATCCTGTTAGAACTACGAGGAAACCAGAATGAAATGGAAGATCACATCCATGCTAACATTGGCACATGATACCTGAATTCACAAGATATGAGATCAACATAT
>NW_024870655.1:173680-198962 GCF_013358625.1 Macadamia integrifolia
GTGGGGGTGGGGTTGGGGTGGGAAGAAGGGGAAAGGGGGTGAGGTTAGAGAGTTCTTTGAGTGAGCAAGTACTCTACACCCTCTCACATTGTTTTTTTAAATCACCATTTCTCTCTCTTTTAAAAAATCAATCAAATAATACACGTGTGGGAGGCTCATTGTACGCCTTAGGCTTATATAAAATTTCCCTTTTTTTTTTTATTGATTTGTTTAGTAGTGTAAGATGGGATGATTAGAGCATAGTTATTAAATTCGCCGAATTATTCGCGAATAATTCGTGCGAACAGAATTTTTCCGAATTAAACGAAAAATTCTGACCGAATCCGAATTATAAATAGAATTCGTTAAAAATCGTGACTTTTTCTAATTAGATTTAAAATCGCGATTATATCGGACCGAACCATTTTAAACCGAATTATTCGGTTCAAACACACTTTATTAAAAAAAAAAAATCGAATTACAAAAGCCAAAAACGAGGGTTTCTGGACTTTCGTTTTCTTTCTGTTTCTTCCCCAAACCCTCATCCTCTCCATCTCCGAGACTCCGACCGGCGACTCTCTCAGTCACTTGATGTCTCTTCCAATCCATGTCTCCGGTGACTTCGTGAGTTCGAGGGTAGGTGACTCGTGAGTTGAGACCCTCTAGTTTCTCCAGCTTCCACTGCCCAATCAGGAAATCCAGAACGTCTGCCGGTCTGCGTAGTCACCAGCCGTGTAAACGCCGACCCTCTGTGCGACAGCGGCGAAATTATCGAATAGATTGGGATCTTGGCCGTCATACATGAGGTAAGCAGGCATGGCGATCTTCTTTCGCATCATATCGGCGATCCCGAGCATTCTCTTGCCGCTTCTCGTCTGCTGCAATACTACCGCAGATGCGTTCCAACACTGTGTCCCCATGCTCCTTAGCCAACCGGGATGTGTTGCCGTGTGAATCGTGACTAACGCCTGAAGTTCCATCAAGTTAACTCTGCTCACATCGTCGTCACTTTCCTTTCTCTGTTCAAAATAACAAAAGCGAGCGAATTGTCGCGCGGGGCCTCTCTCGGTGAGCGTACAAGGTTAAGGGAGCTGCTTCCCAACGAAGCAAAGTAGGAGGAGCAAGTATAGAATTCAACTCCTTATACTTCCAGATCTCTGAATTCTCACTTTTGGTAGAAGCTACTCGCTGGTTTTCTGTAACTCTGTCTTCGCTTTCTCATGGTTTCTCTTCTTACTGATTTCCTTATATTTAGATTTTGATTTTAGTTCTCTTTTTATTTTCTGATACTTCTGGCGATCGATCGAATTGATATTGTTTGGGGGTTTTCTTTCTTTTTCGGATGATCGAAGTCTATTTGCATTGCGACCTTAACTGCAAGAAAAACTTGCTAGTTCTAGCCTAACTACTAAACAATGTGGCAGTTCAAGATAGTATCTAGAGGCATACAGAAAATCAACACACTTAAATACACTTTTGAGAAGTTTCTGTTTTTTAAAAAAAGGGTGGGGGGGTAATACGTTCTAGTACCAATCTTGAGTTTCTTTGTTTGTTTTTTCAACGAGTAGATGATACAGAATTTTTCTGCAGAACTTAACGTCACTGTAGCATTTGTTCATCATTCCCTACCTCGTGAGGTCAGGGAGACAGGGACTCAGTGCCAGGGTGCGGCGGCCGACGGGTGCCGAACTGTGTTCTTTGAAAAATTCCGAACATTTTTCCTTTGAGAGGACTGGTTAGTGCTGAACCTGTTATCCCAACTTTACTGTTGTTTGCACCTGTTGCTTTGAACCTGTTGTTTCTTCTATTGAAAGATGGCAGTAGAAATCTCTGTCTGTTTACTATTGATTCTTCTATTGAAAGATGGCAGTAAATGCAAGATAATTTACTGTTGTTTGCACCTGTTGCACTTCTCTCTATTTGCATTCTTGTGCTTTCCCTTTGCCAGTACAAACTGGGTGAATCTAGTAATATCTCCATGCCATTGTACAAAAAATAGGGGCAGATTGAATGTGGCATAGGGGCTGGGTCTACTATTTTGACAGCTTTGGGTTGGAAAATTAAAGGAAAGAATGCAATTTTGAGTGAAGGACTGTTTGATGCTTATTTTTCTCTGTTGATTGTATTGTACCTTTGGTCATGCATTGTAAAAGGCTATGCATGTTAGTGGGACTTGAAAACTTGATTCTTTAATTATTCAGAGGCTATTTGCTTATGTAATGTAGTTATTAATATCATATGTATTTGTTTGTTTATATGAAATGATTTATGTTGTTTTTTTTTTTTGTGTTTCAACTTTTAACAAATAGGAAAAATGGGAAGACAAAAAGAAAATTTTTGGCAACATGCTGAGCAACTTGATAGTTCACATTTCAAATGCAAATTTTGTGAAAAACAAGTTTATGGAGGGGTCACTCGACTCAAGTATCATTTAGCTAAGGTTAGTGGTCATGATGTTGCCTCTTGTGAGAAAGTATCAGATGATGTCCAAGCAGAAGCTCTTCTTGCTATTAATTCTGAATCAAGTAGCAAAAAGCGGAAGAGTTGTACCAGTGGTGAGAGTATAGTTGGTTCTTCTCCTTGAGCTATAACTAGTCAAAGACAGTCCACAATGGAGGAATGATCCCTAAGATGGACAAATCAACTTGGGAGAAATCTCTTCGTGATCTTTTTATTAAAAATAACATTTCTTTCAATGTTGTTCAATCGGATGCTTTCATCAATTTTGTGAAGTGCACAGCCCGTTATGGTCCTAGTGTTCCTATTCCAAGTTATGGAACCCTTCGTGGAAGAATAATTCCTGAAGCAAGAAAGGACCTTGAAAAATATGCTGAAGAAGTAAAATTTTCTTGGAAGCAAACTGGTTGTACATTCATGTCTGATTCATGGACTGACTTGAAGAAGCGGTCTTTTCTTAATGTGATTGCTTATTCCCCGGGTGGTGCTCTCTTTTTAAAGTCAGAGGAGTGTTCTCATGCTAAATTGACTGCTTTTTATATATTTGATATTCTTGAGAAAGAGATTGAAAGTATTGGCCCAAATTTAGTGGTTCAGCTAATTTCAGACAATGCATCCAATTATTCAAGTGCACTTGATATGCTTACTGGAAAGTATCGTTGGTTGTTTAAGACTCGATGTGCAGCCCATGGTATCAATCTAATGTTGAAGGATATCTATGAAAAGGTTTTTTGGGTTCAAGAAATTTTTGATGAGGCGAAAAGAATTATTGACTACTTGTACAAGTCAATAATTGTCTTACAGTTGATGAGGAGTTTCACAAACAAGGATCTAAAATATCCTTGCAAAACTAGATTTGCTTCAAACTTTTTAATGCTTCAGTCAATTGTTGAAGTGGAAGAGAAGCTTAGACTCCTAGTTGCATCAGCTGAGTGGAGGAGTCTAAGAAATTCGAGATCTTTAGAAGCAGAACGAGTAGTGGACACCATTCAAAGGGAGTCGTTTTGGAATGATTCAAAAGAGATTTTGAGATTTATGGAACCAATCATTCGAGTTCTCCGTTTGGTTGATGGTGATGGAGCTACATCAGGGTATTTGTATGAAGCAATGGAAATAGCAAGAGAGGTATTGGAGAAGCTTTATGGGGAAAACCACCGGTATGACCAAATTTTGAAAATCTTTGATAAGAGAAGAGATGAAAATATTTTGGGAATCATTCACCATGCAGCTGCTGTTTTCAACCCCACTTATTTTTTTAATGAAAGATTCAAAAAGATTCCTCAAATGAAAGATGCAACAGATTTCATTGGTAAAACAGTGGTTCCACAAGATGAGAGGAGAGAATATTATGGACAGCTGGCAGTATACCACATGAAGTCTAGCACTCTTTTTACTCCCAGTGCCAAGATGATGATGGAAACTAGTCATCCTCGTAAGTGTAATAATTATTTTCTTTTTAAAATTTTTAGTTTATTGTTTCTTATGTAAAGATTACTTGTCTTTTAAAATTGTTTATTTATATATATATATATTTTTTTTTGCCAATGACAGGGGTTTGGTGGCATATACAAGGTGATGCTATTCCTATCTTACAGAAGTATGCCATTCGAATATTGAGCCAACCATGTAGTTCTTCAGCTTGTGAGAGAAATTGGAGTGCCTGGGATGCAGCACAAACCAAAAGGAGGAATAGATTGTCAGCAACAATGTTAGATGATTTAGTCTATGTGAGAATGAATTCGTTGATGATGGAAAAAAGGGGTGAACTTGAACAGAAAAACATGTTACCCATTAATCTTGACAATATTAGTGTCAATGATTTTGATCAGCGCATTGAGGACGTTGATAAAGAGTTAGAGAGATTGTTGGATGATGTGGATGATAGCATTGCTGAAGACTTGCTATTTGGTGCAAGTGCTAGTTTTACTGAGAGTGAGACTCAACCCCCAGATAGTATATAATGATTTAGTTGAGTACTTAAGTTATGGTGATGTAATAACTATTGTTATGCTTTTGTGGATGTTTTGCTTTATTTAGAATAGCTTTTCCTTTTAAGCATGAATGATGGAATTATGTGAGTCATGGACTCATGGATTGAATGAAGTCATTTTGAACTTTTATGTCCCTACAGGATAATTGGTAGAAGCATTAAAACATGCATTAGAAATTGAATTACTGTAACCATTGCTTTCATCACTCAATGACAATTTTTTTCTAGTTTTTTTATTGTATTGTATATTTGAACTACAACAATTTTCTCTTCTTAGATGTACATATCAAGTTAATTACTTAATAAATAAAATAGATACAATAAATTATAAAAAATAACATCCGAATTTTTTGCCCGACTTTTATTTTGGTACTCGAATAATTCTCGAATCCGAATCCGAATCCGAATCCGATTTTTATTTTGTCCGCTTTTTTGACCGCTTTTTTGACCGAACCCTTAAATTAACCAAACGAATTATTCCGAATAATTCTTTAGCCGAATAATTCCCGAATCTGAATTTGCTAACTATGGTCATTGCAGATTAGTGCAGTGAATTCCTCACTCATGGCTTGGCGCAATTTAGCACCCTTGGTGGCAGCAGTGAAGGATGTAACCTTGATCTCTTGGGCGTCCAAGGATGAAGTGGGAGCCTGGGAGCGAGTGCTTGCTGCTGAAGAGTTAGCTTGCCAATGGATTTTGCAATGCCAAACTTTAGGTGCGTGGTCATGGGATGGGCACTCAAGGTGGGAGAAGATGGTAAGGGAATAAGTGGTGGGTTGGATTTGGCATCCATAGGAGAGGTAGGTGGTGCAGGACTGGGGAGTCCGTGGCTGTAAGAGAAGGTTGTGGTAGGCTGGGAGTGGATGAGGGCTGCGGTAGGGAAAGAGAATGGGCTGGAGCCCCTTTGTACAAGAGTAGAGTGGCCCAGTCCAAGAAATAGTAGTGGGTGGAGGGATGTAACAATTGTGGCATATGGGAATGTAGCTTCATCAAAGATGACATGGTGAGAGATACACGTTCAGCCAGTAGCAGGGTTATAACATTTGTATCCTCTATGGGTACTACTATAGCCAAGGAAAACACATTGTGCAGATCATTATTGAAGCTGGTGCTTATTATAAGGGCTAAGCCAAAGGTAGGATGCACAGCCGAATACCCGTAATATGTGATAATCAGGTTGAGAGACAAATAGCACTTGGAAAGGGGATCTATGCCTTAGCAATGGGGTAGGCAAGTGATTCACCAACTAAGCAGCCGTCGTAAATGTAGTCTCACGAAAGGAATTGGGCATATGAGCACAGGTAAGGAGTGTAAGACCCATTTCGACCAAATGCTGATGCTTCCGTTCAGCATGCCCATTTTGTTGTGATTTTATTTTAGAACCAAACAATGTCTCAACCTGATGTTGAAAAATAATAAACTTTGAGAGAGTCTCCGAACGGTGAAACAAAGGAAACATCCATGTAAATCTACTATGATTGTCAACAAAAATAGTACAATAGCAGAAGCCATTAACAGAAGTCACAAGGGTGGGTTCCCAAATGTCCGAGTGGATGAGTTCCAGTCATGCTGTAGCTACAGACTGATTGGAAGAGAACAGTAATTGATGACTTTTCCTAGCTCACAAGCAACACAGACCAACAGAATAATTCATTGATGTAGACGGCAACCCATGTTTGTGAAGAAGATGCTCAACCGTACAATAAGCTGGGTAACCAAGACGCTCATGTCAGATGGTGTGCGAGACAAGTTCCCCAAGGTGAACATAGGGCTACAAGAGATATTTATTGAAGGGGGAGCACCATCAACTTAATAGAGGCTATTCTCATACCAGTCGCATAGGAGAATGCATCCTGAACGAGGATCATTCACATAAGAAACATCCAGGTGAAATTCAAACATGACATTATTATCAGCGGTAACACGGCTGACAGAGAGAAGATTCTTGGAAATCAAAGGTACATGCAGTGTGTTATTAACAAGGAAATGCTTATCAGAAGAAGGTAATGTAGAAGAACCAACACTCTGAATATCCAAACGTAAACCATTGCCTACTTTGACTTGATCCAAGCCATGATATGGTGTGTTAAGATGGAGATTGGCCATATCAGCTATAAGGTGGTGAATAGCACCGGAGTCTAGGTACTAAGCCAAATCAAGTGGTGCATAAGGCATAGCAAGGAGTGCAGATGGTGCAGAGTGGTCAGATTGAGCCGTGGGGGTGAAGCGATAATAACATGATGCCACGTGATTTGGCCGATGCAGATTTGATAGGGTGGTCAATTGCATTGATGAATAGGGACCGGAGGAGAGAATGTCCCGACTGTGACCTCAACCTCTGTAAGAGGGACGAGGGCGGTTTGAGGAGGTTGGTGAAGCAATAGAACCTCGACTGGCAACATGTACTTCAGGAGAGGAGAGAATTCAACTGATGTTTGGTGCTCCTTGAGAATTTCTTGATTAAGTAGGAGCCCAAAAAATATCAAAGGAACAAGGATCTTAGCGAGTTGTGACAGAGTTGGCAAACGACTCATAATCAGGTCCAAGGCCACAAAGGGTGCTGAGAATAATATCCCGGTCAGAAACCATATTGGCAGCAGCAGCGAGATTGTCAACAATGTGTTCAATCTTTTGAAGTAGTCAGACATGGAGAGTTGGCCTTTCCTGATCTGAAGAAGGTATCTCAGCTACATAAAACAAGCTTGAGATTGAGAGAATCCGCTCAAGGGAGTACCAAACAACATAAGCGTTGTGTAGGCTGACCTTGCTCGAGGGCTTGCTCACTAAGAGAGGAGATAAGCCATGTGATAATGGCCTGATCCTGCTTGTACCACAGTAAGTAATCTGGATTAGAAGGCAGGGCGCCGTCAGAAGGAGATGAAGATGAACTGGTGCAAGAAGAAGAGGAGAGGTAATGAGGGGGACATGGAAATATTCCAGCGATGTAGCCATAAAGGTCATGATCTCCGAGAAGGGGAAGAAATTGAGACTTCCAGAGAATGTCGTTGGAGCGATCCAACTTCATAGGAAGTAATTGAACAAATTTGGAGGGAGATATGATGTTAGGCAGAGTCACGGTGGAAGGGAAGGTTGTAGAAGAAGAGGTAGAGCTTGTTGAAGACTTTTCTTTTCTTTTTTTTGGGGGGGGGGGGGGGGGGGTGTGGGATAGGAGACGGTGGTCTTTTTAGTGATATGATACAATGTGAGAAGAGAGATTAAGGAATGGATTTGAATCTCCCGTAATACTTTGAGGGAGTTTGTAATGTGTATTTATAATGATAAGAATCTGTTAGAGTTAGTATTGTTTACGAACATCTTGGCTTTATCTTATCTAAGAGAGCATGGCCTCATCTAGGAGATAGAGGCGAAGCTTCAGCCGGTGTAATCTAGTGAGACAATTGTAGAGAAGGTTGAGTGGACTCAACCTTCTCAGCATTGGACTTATCCTTGATAAGTTCATTTCTAAGAAGCCTTGAATTCCAGGAGGAAGTTAATCCAAGTAAAAGCTCTCCTTTCCTTTTGATAGGGTTCTTTATTCTAAATCTTCAGTACTAGTAGAATTTCCAGTAATACAGTTAAAGTTTATAGTGGTTTCTGAATTGATTTTAAATAGAAATCATATAATCATGCTCCAGCCCTTGACTTATTTCAGTTACTCGAAGAGGTAATTTTATTTAATCCCCTTTTGGATTCAAAGAAGAATCGGTACGTTAACACACCCTTTTAAGGTTTAAGACATAATCTAATAGGTTTGTTTCTATAATGAAAGTTTTCATGTTCCACTATTAAACTAGAAGAACAAAGAACTTCAATCACATAAAGAGGCTTCGAATTTTCAGGTGCAACAGAAATTCCTTAAATAAATTAAAGAAAGAAAGAAACACACTCACAGGCCTTCGCCAGTTCGTCGAAGGGACAAGCAGGATAATCAGAACCCACAAAAAGTTATTAGCAGCAAACAGAGAAAGATGAAAACAGGAGAAAGCGGGTGAGAAAGGGGAGAACTTACAATGGGGAAATCAAGAGGGGAGCGGCGGGTCATCTTCTTTTCTTCGGGAGCCATGCAGACAACCTGATTCCTAAGATAGCTCATCACTCTCCTTCGAGGTATCATCAATGGCCCAGAAACAAGACCGTATCGGCCTACAGTCGGCACGGGAACGCCATCGTTCGCCGACAACATTGAGGTTGCTGATGATGCAGAAACAACTGCTCTCGACTTTGAAGCTATAGGCACCGAAAGAGACAATGATTCCATAATCTGCACTCCCTCTCTCTAATTCTCTATCGCGCTTGAGTTAGGGAAGAGCTTCTGTGCTCTCTTCTTACTCTGCGGCGAGCGAACCTTCCTTTTGCCCCCCATATCTTCTTCCCCAACGAATCCCAAAAACGCCAACGCCAACCACCTTTCACTTAGAACTGAGATAATTACCGTAATACGTGAAATTACCAATAAAACCCCAATCAGAACTTTTAGTTTTGTCTGTAGAGTGTAGATGATCATATTGCTTCCATGTCTCTGTCTTGTTCTTCCTCTGGGCTGGTGGGTTCTCTAAATTACCATCGTTTGTATTTGAAACAGACTTGGTAATGGATTCCACGCTCTTGAAGAACGTAGATGTGTAAGATCTATGGACCTGAATTTTAGAGGATAGCTGGATTTGGATAGGCAAGGAAATGCAGAACTGATTAAAATAAGCTCAACTTATATAGCATGGACCTTTAGCATGTGTAAAGAGTCATGGACTGTTGGTGAGATGGCCATCCGGCCTCATCACGGAACCGCAGTAACGGTCACTCCGTTACGGAAGGAGTAATTTCAGGAGTAATGGTAGGGCGATTCCGCTGATCGGAAAAGATCCGTTGTTCAATGGATCTTTGGACTCTATCTCTATAAAAGAGTGAATAGTAAAGTTGGAAAAACATACGCATATGATCAGTCAGTTGGAGCCCTAAAAATTCCTAGAAACGTTCTCTATCTTCCTCATCTTCTGCTCCTGAAAAACCTTTACACTGGTATCAGAGCTACGGTCGAGGTCTAAAGCACCGCCGATAGCTAAAGCTTGGGCGATCAGCGCCGATTGGAAACCAGTTACCCTCGTCGAACTGTTTTTCTTGCATCTGAGGTCAGACGGCACGGTTTTCGTCCCAAGCAAGCAGCGGCGATTACAACACTCTGAGTTTCTGAGGATCGAGCTGCTCGCCGGTGGCTGATCTTGACGTTTGTTCTTCTCACCCATCTTGATCAGAGCCGTGAGAGCAGTAAGCATCGGTCACTGCCGACAGGTTGCTGCCGACAGGTAAGCGTAACTCAAGTTATTTGTTCATCCTCACCAGCACCGGTCACTGCCGACAGGTTGCTGCCGACAGGTAAGTGCAACTCAAGATATTTTTTTAATTTATCCTCACATCTGCCGTATAAGTCACAGTGCTTTATTGCTTTAGAATTGTTATATGTGAGGATATTATTTGTTTAATATAATACTCTCTGAATTCTGAATTGGTTTATAAAAAAAAAAAAAAATATATATATATATTATTCTATTTATTATTTTAAAACCAATGTCATATCATGCTGATTGAATTGGTTTAAAAAATATTAGTCTATTTATTATTTTAAAACAAATGTTTATTGTCTCTAATACATGTAATGTTAACAAAATAGATTTATAAATTGATTAATTAAGTATGTCCTATTGCTGTTTACATATATTTTTTTTTTACTGTCAGCACTATGTTTGATATGCTGGGATTAATATTCGACATTTGAATATAATAATAGAACCCTCTTCTTTACCAAACATTTTTTTTTTCTGGAATTTTATTTGATTATATAATATCTGTTCATTTATATCATTATTTAAAAACAAAAATTCTTATGTTTAACAAATTGCATATTTGAATCAAATCGACTAACACCATAACAAATTATTGAAGCCATAGAGAATCCGAATTTAACACGGGAAGAAATGTTGAGTTCGTATTAAGATAATTAATAATAATAATAATAATAATAATAATAGTAATATAAAAAAAAAAAGGGGGAAAACCTATATATAAGAACATATAATTAGAATAGAGAATTAAACTTGTTTATTATTCATTTTTCAGAACACCATCATGGCTGGAAGACCCTTGTCACATGAAATCAACAACCTTGAGAGATTGAATGGGTTGAACTATGAAACTTGGAACATGAAAATCACACATGTGTTGATATATGAGAAGATGGACCATGTTCTGGAACCAAGACCTGTGATTGGGGATGATGCTACCCTCGCAGAGATTAAAGCTGTGGAAAAATGGGCTGAAGATGACAAAAGAGCCCGAAGCATGATCCTCTTGAAGATGGAAGACCATCTGATGAAGGTGTTTAATAAACACACAACTACCAAATCTGTAATGGAAGTTGTAAGGGCCAAGTATGATGTAAAAACTGAAACCCACACTCAGTTACTGACTCACAAATATAATAGTTGTAGAATGACTGAGGGTGAGGATGTTGTGGATCATGTCAACAAAATGTTGGTTTTGGCTCAAGACTTGGCTGATGCTGGATCAGAAGTGTCAAATAACTACCAAGTATCCACAATCATTAACAGTTTGCCCCCTTCTTGGGCAATGGCACAAACCGCACTGAGATTCCTGGGGGACAATCTCACTATTGATAAACTTCCCCAACAACTACAATACTATCAGCAATGCATGATGACAAAGTCCATGGGTGAATTACATATAACCCAGTCTAACCCAACTCCGCCAGAGATTGACCAAGTGGAAACATTGGCACATCAGCACCGATTTCGTCCCAATGCCAACCAGCTCCGCCCCAACAATAATCAGAATAAGTTCAAAGGGAAAGGAAAAATGAAGTCTAGGAATTTTCAAAAGGTGCCACCTGGAGCATGTTACGAATGTGGAAAATTCGGTCACTTTAGGGCTTCCTGCCCTAAGAAAAAGAACAAAGGAAATACTCCACATGCACCACCACCAAACACTCAGCGGAAAGAATTTATTGGCACAGTTGAGTGCAATTTATCTGGACAACAGTATGAGGGGTGGTGGATCGACTCAGGTGCGACACGTCATATTGCAAGGACCACAAGAGGACAACAAGAGATGAAGACTCTTACACCTGGTGACCATAAGATCTTCATGGGCAACAACTCGTATAGTGAAGTTCGAGGTGTTGCAGACTATGTGCTTGACCTCGGGAAGGCTAATTTTCGTCTGAAGGATGTAATCTATGCCCCCGACATGCGTCGGAATTTGATTTCTGTACCAGCTCTTGTTAAGAAGGGCCTTGAAGTGCGCTTCACTAGCTCTGAGGTCACCATTGGAAATCATGGTCGATCTTTTGCTTCAGGACGATTTGTCCCTGAGCAGGACTTGTTCTTACTTTCTACTATTGAAAATGTAACCTCTAATATTATTAATGAAAATGCACCTAGATCATTAGTTTATATTGATTGTGCAAATCTTGTTGATTCGTATATGTGGCATATGAGACTAGGACACCCTGGAATTAAGAAAATGCAACAAATAATTAAATTGGGTTTAGTTCCTAAGTTATCTAAAGTAGAATATGATGCATGCGAACATTGTCTCTCTGGTAAAATGACTACGAAACCCTTTCTAGTGGGAGTGAGAGCAAATGAACTTCTTGGAGTGGTACACTCTGACATCTGTGGGCCACTCAATGTGAGTACCCATAGTGGTAAAACTTATTTTATCACATTCACAGATGATCTATCCAAGTATGGATATATTTACTTGCTTAGTAGGAAATCTGAAGCATTTGAATGTTTTAGACGCTATAGAACTGAAGTACAAAATCAGTTGGAAAGAAATATTAAGGTTCTAAGAACCGATCGTGGTGGAGAGTATAACTCCAAAGAGTTTGAAAATTTTTGTGAGAAACATGGAATCATTAAACAAAAGACAATGTCTTTCACACCACAACAGAACGGTGTGGCTGAAAGACGAAATAGAACACTACTTAATGTGGTGCGTTGCATGTTATCACATTCTTCTCTCTCTAAGGAATTTTGGGGAGAGGCCATTCTCACAGCAAATTATATCCTGAACAGAATTCCTACCAAATCTGTTGAGACTACTCCCTATGAAATGTGGACAAGTAGAAAACCAAACTTAGAAAATCTAAGAAAGTGGGGATCAGTAGCCCATGTACTAATACCTGAGTCATATAGGAACAAGTTAGATTCTAGAACGATCAAATGCAAGTTCATAGGATATCCTGAAGGATCAAAGGGATATAGGTTCTATCACCCTGAAAAAGGGGTAATTGAGAGTCGTAATGCGGAATTTCTGGAGAAACTAGAAGAGGAACCGCAACAGGAAGATGCAGAACGCCTGCATGTCATTGACGATGACTATGATTTTGACCCTCAAGAGGAACCAGGAATTTTTGATCAAGGAATCCAAGTTCCTGAAGATCAAGATGATCATCAGAGACAAGAACCGGAACCTAGGGTAAGTGGGAGTAAAAGAACTAGAGCACCCCCAACTTATTTAGATGACTACTACCTTTATCTTTGTGAGCCATCTTGTCATACAGTTGACACATATATGGAAGAAGTAGTTGATCCCATAACCTATAGTGAAGCGATGAAATCGCGAGAATCAGATGAATGGTGGAATGCCATGCAGGAGGAAATTGATTCTATCACAAAGAATCAAGTATGGGAACTTTGTGACCTACCAAAGGGTAGAAATGCTATAGGTTGCAAATGGGTACTTAAGAAAAAGTATAAAGTGGATGGATCTATTGATAAATTTAAGGCCCGGTTAGTAGCGAAAGGATATACACAAAAAGGAGGAATAGACTACCAGGAAACATATTCACCGGTAGCAAAATTTGCCTCTATTAGACTGATATTGGCACTTGTTGCATATTTAGACTTAGAATTATTCCAGATGGATGTGAAAACTGCCTTTCTTAATGGCGAGTTGGAAGAAACTATATATATGCGACAACCTGAAGGTTTTCAGGTTGTGGGACAGGAAGATAAAGTATGTAGACTTAAAAAGTCTCTGTACGGACTAAAACAGTCTTCACGTCAGTGGTACCTAGTATTCCACAAAACGGTCCTTAAGTTAGGATTCGTGGCAAACAAGTTGGACAACTGTGTATATATTTTGAAGAGTGGGAGTAGTTTTATTATTCTTTCCTTATATGTTGATGACATACTGTTGGCTGGAAATGACTTAAATATGCTACACAGAACCAAGTACGAACTTAGTAACAGATTTGAAATGAAGGATATGGGGGAAGCATCCTATATTCTAGGAATTCAAATCATTAGAGATCGAACACAACGTAGATTGTGTTTGAGTCAAGAAAAATACTTGAACTCTGTGTTGAAAAGATTCGGGATGCAGAATTGCAATCCCTCTTCAACTCCAATAGTATTGGGAAAGACTTTATCAAAAAGTCAATGTCCTCAAGAAGGACAGGAAAAGTTGAATGTACCTTATGCTCAAGCAGTAGGTAGTTTGATGTACGCAATGTTGTGTACACGACCGGATTTGGCCTATCCAGTCAGTTTGGTAAGTAGATACCAAAGAAATCCTGGCTCTACCCATTGGGAAGCTGTGAAAAGGATTATGAAATATATTAAAGGAACTAAACACTTGAAATTGTGTTTTCAAGCAAAAAAGCTTGAAGTTATTGGATATTCCGATGCTGACTTTGGAGGTGACAGAGATGATTGTAAGTCCACCTCTGGTCATGTGCTCATATATGGAGGAGCAGCAGTTTCTTGGGGTAGCAAGAAACAAGGGTGTGTTGCTAGGCACACACAAGAAGCTGAGTATGTTGCTTATAGTATGGCAAGTACTCATGCAGTCTGGATAAGACGGTTTTTAAATGAGTTTGGGCTGGATCTTGTAGATGGACCAGAGGAAATATTCTGTGATAATCAAGCAGCAATAAGCTTGATACACAGTGGTGCAAATAGCTCAAGGGGAAAACATATAGAAATACAATACCACTATATTCGAGATATAGTAGAAAAAGGTGAAATTAAAGTAACCTATATACCTACAAGTGATATGGTAGCCGATCCCCTCACAAAGGGAGTTCGTGCGGAAGCTTATATTAAGCATGTAAATTTAATGGGACTTAGAACAGTCTAAGTCTGGAATAGGAACTAAATGTTCCTCATCATGACCATGTTTTTTATTGTTCCTGGATATGGGAATGGAAATGGAAATGGAAATGTCGCGATAGATGTTCTTGGAAATTAGAACTCTAAATGGAATTTTCATTAAGGTAATTCTTGGAAATGGGAAAGGAAAATATGAATTCGGCCAGAATGGCCAAGTGGGAGATGTTGGTGAGATGGCCATCCGGCCTCATCACGGAACCACAGTAACGGTCACTCCGTTACGGAAGGAGTAATTTCAGGAGTAATGGTAGGGCGATTCCGCTGATCGGAAAAGATCCGTTGTTCAACGGATCTTTGGACTCTATCTCTATAAAAGAGTGAATAGTAAAGTTGGAAAAACATACGCATATGATCAGTCAGTTGGAGCCCTAAAAATTCCTAGAAACGTTCTCTATCTTCCTCATCTTCTGCTCCTGAAAAACCTTTACATGGACAAGTTGAAAGAAATACAGAGTATACTATATACTGTATATGATCAAGATACAGATTGATAAAGACCTAAAAAAAAATTATAGATTGATTCTTAATGCCTTGGTTTTGTATTTGATTCATCATCCTACAACCACATGGACTGGGTCATAACGGGGTTGAATGAGAACCATCCAACTTTCATCAAAAGCAGTGAACAACACTGAACACCCACATATGAGTGGTCAGATTAAAGGAGTTGAACTCAGAACATGACAACTTCAGCTAAATACCATGCACATAAACAAGAGCACACAAACTAGAAATGAAAATAAACCTTTGTTATACTCAGAAAGCTTCCAGTAATTCGTTTTGGGGGGAAGGGGGAATTGCTCAAGTTCAGGCTTTAGCTTTACAATTTACAGATAAAAGCTTTCGAGCAAGTGACAATCTGGACCTTTTCGATCCTCTGTTCTCTTCCTCACTGTCTTCACTGTCCAGCACTATCACTGTATCACATATCGGTGGAACTTCTTCCTCCTGTTGTTTGATGCTGCTATTTATAATTTTCACTTCATGATCTTGATGGTGTTGTCCGTTTGAGTTTAAAGCATGTGACATTGACTTGAGTGAAACTCCACCATGGCTTTGGGAATGTGAAGGAGGCAACTGGGTAATCACTTCTTTCTCCTTGTCACCGCCCCTTCTCCTGAGTGAACCCAACGATTCCAGTGACAGATTGGCTCCTAAATTGTGTACTTTCTTTGGAGTCACATTTATGGTGCCATTCCCCATCTTCTCATCCTGATCCCCATTACGCTGCGACATTGGCAATGGCTTGGAAGAATCTAGTGGAAGCCCTTCAGGTAGAAAGTGAGAAACTAATAATCTGTGAATTGGTTCCACGTTTTCCTTATCATCATCCCTCCTTTGGTTTGGATCCAATGAATACAGAGATGTACTGTGATTGATTGGACACAGCTTCTTATGAATCTTAGAGGTACCTTTATCCTCTTCTCTCCAATTATGATCTTGATGAGGTTGTTCATCATGGTTACCAGCTTGTGGTGTCTGCAAGGTCTCGGATAAAGCTTTACGATGGTTCTTGGAGAGTGATAACTGCTGATCCTCTGGCAATCTAATCTTCTTATCAGCATCCCTTCTTTGGGATGGGCCCGAATATTCCAGAGACAACTTTCGACTGATCCCAAGTGGTTTCCTTGAAATTACAATGTCATTTCCATTAGCTCTTATCCTATTATCCTGATCCTTATGGGGTTTTTGAACATCACGGCCGCCAGCCTGTATAATCAACGAAGACTTGGACTGAGTGGATGGGGTACTAGAAAGGCTCTTTGAGTATGTGAGTGATAATTGTTGAGTCACCAACAGAGGTTCCTTTTTATCAGCATCTGTCCTCTGGGATAGGCCTGAAGATTCCAGGGACAACTTCAAGCTGACCTCTTGTAATTTCTTTTGACTGAGGCTACACTCATTAACCGTTGGTTTGGACTGTGTCTCTGATTCTTCAGCTTGCATCTGTTATAAGATAGAAACAGTGAATGAAACAGACCATAACCTGCATGAAGCAAACCAACCAACCAAATGCAACTGCTTCTTACTGTGTTTGGGTCTTTGTTACATGACATGCTTCCACTGCCACTACAATTCATACTACCTCCAGCCTTAGCATACTTCTCAGTCATAGTCCGTGCCTTTTGGTGAAAAGCTTGCCTGTTATATTTGTACTCCCTGCTCTGCATTTTCATCCAAGCAATGCCAAATCAATGTTCCTCTTAATCTGTAATAGTTTTTTTATAACTCATTTAGTTAAACCCTTATCATAGAAAGATATATCCTATACACTTACTGCTTCACACATTAGACCATCATCAGGGTTGGGCTCACTCAGTAGCAACCCAAGACTTGTTAGCACAGTTGAAATGTTCAGAGATGGTTGCCATGCACCCTGCAAAGATTGAAACTTCAACCTTGTCATAGATATACAAATGACAACAGAAAAGCTCCCATTAGATGCACCAGAGTCCTGGTGTAATAACTCCAGACCATGGTCCATTCACATTTTAGTACTTTAAATAAAAGATGGAATCAGATCCTTCCAATCCTAAATTATATGTGATTTATTGACCACAATTCACTGCTGAAAATTGAGATAACAAAATTATCATTTTTTTAATAAATGATGATTCTAGGGTTCTTCAGTCAGCTTAGGGCCTTCAACAAGGAGAGACACCATCTACAACTCTCTTCCCTGAAGTAAATCTAGTAAGCATTTGGTATTAGAGTGTTACTGAGGTCATGTAAGCAAAACACACCACAAATACAGGAAACTTTTGTCAATGGCATTCTTGTATTATGTAACAGAACTGTTGGCCCTCACTAAAAGGTAACTGTAATCATATTTTGTCATAACCTTAATATTATGGTTAACTGAAGTTAAAAAAAAAACATAGTCAGAATAAGAACTTGCAAGAACACCACCACAATTAATGCAGAAAACTTGAAACAAGCATATTTTGTATGTATTACAGGAAATGGAATTTCAGAAAGAAACCAATGGAATTTGTTATGTTTAACAGTGGCATTGATTATATTCAGAAAATAGATAAGAAAAAGTTTTCCAAGAAATTACAGCAATATTTTTATCAACTTACATGAGGAACAGGTGAAGAGAGAGCAAATCAAAGATATAGTCCACAAGCACTAAGAACTTCTCATCCTATGGCAATGAACAGGGAGGAGAATATAAGGGGATGGCTTGGAGTGGCAGTAAGGGGATACACAGACCGAACGGCGAATAAAGGCAGGTTGACAATATAGGAAAAGATCTCCAGTTGACAAAAGATAAGAACCTTATAAAATGCGCGATGAACAATGCTGAGGTAATATTTTATCAAAGACAGAGGAGTTGAAATTGTTCATGTTCAAATTAGATTAAAATAAAAAAAAATGTAGTCCAAGACAGTAAACGAAAAATCATCAGAAGGAATCACCAGGGACGGCAATAGCATCACAATAGTTCCTTTTGGAATTTGGGTAACAAGATTGCATTAAAGGTAAGTAATTAATAAGCCAAGATTTTTTTATCTGAAATTCCTAGCATTTGGGAACATCAAATTTCTCACACAGAAAAGCTACTAGCACTATTCCACTGAGCCTACCTTGGGAGGAAGATTGAGAATATCCAAGCAAATCCTTCCACCGTTGTCTATATTGGGGTGGTATATGGGGGTCGCAAAAGTCACAACGGGAGGTTGAAACGGATACCTGCAACCAGTCGAACCGTGAGGATCATCTGCAACAGAGAAGATCCCAATAGATAGAGAGATAGAAAGAATCGATGAATGGCAAAGTTAAATCGACAACGGACCTGTCAGGTATTAGAATCTTGATGTTGAAAACCCCTTTCGCGTAAACGGTTCCTTCGGGGCCATCGATCTCTGTCAGGCAACGAATGAACAAAAGGGGGAAATTTGAGTTTCGAAGCTTGAACCCAAAAACTATCAAGTAAAAGAATGGAAATCGAAACTGATAAAGGGATCTATCCATGTAATAGAGATGTAGATTGGAAACGTACGTGCATCAATGGTTGACAAGTTGGAAGAATCGGAATCAGCGGTTAGCATCGGAAGGGAGACGCCGGGAGGAGGATCAGTGAGAAGAAGCTTGAGCTCCTTTTGCATGCGCAAGTTGAGCCTTGCTGCCTGTGCCATTCCCAAATCCTCCACGTTGTGTTTCTTCCACTTTCTTCACCCTTCTCTGCTTGATCTCTAGTTCTCTACTGCAAAATCGATGCCTTTTGTTTCACTGGGCGGTGGCGGTTTCGGTGTCGCTGGAGCGGGAAATTTTGAATCACCACACTTTTTTTTTTTTTCTTTCTAGAATCCGGAGACAGAATGACGTAAATGCCTCGCATTTTCATTCTACCATTGAAATGTATTTGGGAAAATTACATGTACCACTCCTAAGTCCTAACCATATGAAAGTGATATTTTTTACAAAAATTACATGCTTCTTGTTAACTTGAAAATTTGGAAAATAGGAAAAGACGATGCTAACCCTCTTATATATCCAATATAACCCGTCCCTTAGTATTGAAACCCCATCTACTTACCGTTCTCCATTGAGAACTTCTAGGACCATCGTCCCATCGAAGAAGACAGTGAAGCAAAGAGGAACTTCTTCCAATTAATACCTACAACACCTATCAGCAACCTTAGAAATAAAAATCAAATGAGGATCACACACATATGGATCAGAATCATACACACATGACGTTCATACACACAAAAGGTTTCAGCGACAGAGAGGAACTGAGAAAGAGAGCTCGACAAAGAGATATGAAGGTTTAGAGCTCACCTAGCAGGGCTTCGTAGGTCTCTAGATGCTTGATTGTAAATCACCGGAGCATCGTTCTTCAGGGATTTTGAGCTCACCTTGCAGGTCGTAGCATGTCAAGAGGAGAATGAATGTTTTGGAAAAGGCTTTGGAGTCCTAATGGATCGATTTGGGGGTTTATGCAACGAAGGGGAAACTTTACCCTTCCTCAAAGGTAGTTTGGTCATTTAACAAAGTTTAATTGGCTAACATCATCACATAACGGAACCCCACTAACGAAATGGACTAATCTCTTATAAATTTAGTAAAATAAGGGTGGTACGTGTGTGTATATATACATTGGGAAAAAGTGACAATCACATGTCATATGGGAGTTTTTTAAGGCTGGTATATATATATATATATATAGATATATATTTTGGGAAAAAGTGACACTCACAGTGCATTTTAAATTTGAATAGTGGGAGAATCTTCAATGCGAGGCAGCTGCCATTGATAGTAGTAGCATTCCTTCTACCATTTGAATATGTTTCATTAAGTTTTATAGAATTTTTTTTACTTGTCTAATCGTAAATTGAATTGAATCAATGATTGACTTTTCGTGAGTTTGTAGTGGTTGGATAATATCCTAATCATCCGTTTGTTAGATAAAGAGAATATGATCTAAATTAGCCACATGTGATCCAATTGTGTAGAAATTTTAGCTCCATTCAAACTACCACACAGTAGATATTTAGGCCACACAATAAAGCGTGGTTCATATAAAAAACCATAGCTCTTGAGAGAAAAAATCCGACTAGATGAAAAGTGGGGTGTTTCTTCTAATCCCTGTGTGTGGCAAGGAATTAATATAAATTGACCAATATACAAAAAGATTGCATCAAAAAATATTAATTGATGATAATTGTTTTCCAAATTATAGCTATACAAAATTTGAAAGTCATTGTGGGACAAAACCAGTAATATTTTCTTTTGAATTATTCCCAGACCAAGTTATAACTATGGTCCCTAGATCAAAACCTAAGGATAAAGTTGATAAAAAAATCTTACATTAAATATGCAAATTAATCAATATTAAACAATTTATATATGAAGTTAATGGATGCACTTCCAACAGGTTCAGGTGTAAACCTAAAGGTAGGAGTAGTCAAAATAGGAGGAGATGACTCAAGAAATGGTTCTACACAGCGACTCTCAAAGTTGAATACCCCTATGTCATGATAGCCATTTGTTGATGGTCCATCGAGTCCATAATCGTGATCGTCATTAAAATAGATAATGAGTTCCCTTTGCATTCTGGAAATTCTTGGGTAGAGAGTAAAATTGAGCAGTTATTTCCTGAAAACAAAATCCGGTCGCCAATGCTTTCCATTTGGATCCACTTTCGCTTGCTCTCATTCAATTTGCGAACTTCAAACTTCATAGTTTTGAAACCCAGGTCAAGGTCAATCCATATGTAGAGTCTTAAAACCAGCAATAGTTCCCCTAATGATTCCACCAAATAATACATGTCGCACTTTCTTCCTTCTCGACCAGTGATTTCTTTCCCTATTGGAGGTTCACAACTAAAGCCCTAATTAAGTTACAACAGGTCCGTGGTTGTCCATTGTAGTATATAACATCTTCAAAATGAACCCATTTTTCTGATGTTATAGTGGTCCACCTATCAGCTCCTGGCTTCCAATAAGCCAATATCTTCTTATTAGTGACAATGACCACTACAACATAGTTTGATGTTCTACAAGGATTCGAAGATAGAACTAACTACCTTGTGGATGTAATGCACCTTGCTTGGAGGTTGAGGCGAGTATCTATATGGAGGATAGCAGAATGTGGAAAGGAAAGGAAGCTGGATACAACCTCGAGTGATTGGATTGAATAGATGAATCTCTTCGGTGATCCCATCCACAGTAAATAGCCAGCCTTGAGAAGATCCACAACACCACTTTCGGTGAATCTCTGGGATGTGGAGCTCATTAATCTTGCGAGATGAAAGATTAAGGAAGGGTCGGCCTTGAGTGTTGTCACTGTCAGGAGGAAGCATAAAAAATGAAAGTAGACAACGGGGACGATTACTAATTGTAACGGATCACCACGATGAGCATGTAGAAGCAAAATGAAGATGGTCGGAGAGACAAGTGAGTCGATCAAGGATGAGCTCTAGGAGTTTAGGTAGAAGTTGGGGCCAGTCCTCAATAGAAGCCATAAATATAACTCAGCTCTCAATACCTGCACAAGAAAATTAAGAGGGCAATATTATTACATGATATAGTGAGGTGTAAAAGTAGTAAACGAGGAGAGGTAGGTTATTGTATAAATAACTCTAAAGGAAAGCTAGTCATAGTAGTACTGGAAGATCATTCAACCAACGAAACTGAGAAATTATTTAATTAAGAGAGGCCAGGCTGTGTAAAGGATAATCCTATTCCAAGGAGGAGATCGGTGGGTATACAAATCTAGTCCCCCCAGTCCATATTGACCCTACAATTGCATGAATTGGATCGTACCAGGTTGAATGAGAACTATTCAACTCTCACTGAAAGTAGTGAAGAGCACAAAATGAAACACAGATTCCTCAAATAGAACCACACCCTTTATGAGGCGAAGGTCCCTTGCCAACTCGGCTAAATACCCCCTTGGGGTTAAGGAGGAGATCGATTTGAGTACTACTAATCTGATTATAATGCATGATTCCCCAAATTAAAACTGTTTAATAAATTCCTTTTTCACAGCAAGAGTTGTTAATTCTAGTCTACAGTTATCACTTCATGTTCATGAGAACAAGAGGCAGAGCAGAACGAAACACAGATAAAGTCCAACCAACCATTGAGTTCATGGGTAAACTAGAATTAATTAATATCGATAGAAGATTAATTACACCTAACAGTACTCTTTAACAATAAAGCTATATGTATATAATGTAAAATACCTATAGACGATCACACCAATATACAGATACTGCGCTTTAATGCCTCCAGGGGAACTCAATGAAAGGAAACAGTTAATAAGAGAAGGAAGAAAATAAATAAGACGAACATGATTAGAGATGCAGTATCAGAGGAGCATAAAAGGAGAGGATGATGATAGGAGTTCGGGTTTAGATGGGAAAGAGAGAGAGAGGATGATAGGATTTTGAGTTTAGATAGGAGTCATAGATGAACTAAAACGACTCATGGAACTCTCCCTGAGTGATGATGTTTATCCAAGGCCGATATCCTAGTTTGTATCTTTAGATTAAGATCATGTAAGCCTAAGGGGCATTATTTTTCTTTTTAAGGCATGAACGTTCAAGAATACTGTATTTATGGGTATCAAATTGGAATCGCAATAAAAAAATGGAACAAGATTCGGACAAAATAAATGGAATCGGACAATCGAATCCGGAACTGGGAACATAACCAATGCCAGAGATGATTACTTTTCGGTCCCAGCATAAGAACCAACGGTTAAAACTAAAGCCGAACTGAATTCGACCATCAATATATTAGTATATCAATATTAGGGATGTAGGTTTCGCCTTGATGACCTGGATTAGCATTGGCCCGCCTTGACCCCAAAAGGAGCCTGGGCTAAGATTTTTGATCTTGAGAAACGGGTTAGGATTGAAAAACATTTACCTTGGGTTAGGATAGGGCCGGGCTTGAGTTGATGCCTAGGCCCAACCCAGCCTTGTATAACCATGATTTATATAATATAATTTAGGATTATCATCCTATCCTTTTAGTCATAATAATGATATTTCAATAATTGATTATTATGGTTAGGTGTTCTGAACATCTATTATCGTGTTGCACTTTATAATTTTAATTGTATTATTGATCTTTTTTTTTTCTTTATTTAATGCATAAGACACAAATTGCAAAAACAGGGTCAATCAAGATTGGCTCAACCCTGACCTATTAGGTTCAATTAGGGCCGGGTGGGGTTGGCACAAGCCCGACAAGGTTGGGCCTAGGTATGAACTCCATAAGGTTGGGTTGGGCCTGAGTTGAATTTTGGGGACCTAGGATTAGATTAGAGTTTTAAGAAACCTGACCTAATCCGGCCCTGTTTCAACTCTGATCAATATAGTATAATACTTATATATTACAATATATTAATACACTATAATACTGATAGTGTATTATAGTGTTCCGTTTCACCAAAAAAAAAAAAAAACCCAATTGGATGTTCCACCTTGATGAGTTTCCGGTCGTTGATCGATCTTTCGCTTCAGCTTTGTAAGGTCGCCATTAATTAACATTGTGAGAGAGAGAGACCCTAAACCTGCAACTCAATATTTTGAAAGAGAAACCCTAAAGCTGCAACTCAATGTTTTGGGGTTTTTACATGGAAGGGTGAAATAGTAAAACTATTTTCTCTATTTAGAAAATAGCAATCACACCACGTCATCACTTAACGATTTTGCTCTAACATAATGGATTTAAGAATCATTTTTTCCGCAAAATAGGGTACATACTAGATATTTTGGGCAAATTAGGGTGGTATCTCATATAAGATTTCAAAAGAGGGGTGGTACAAGATAATTTTCCTAATTTATAATATTATGAGGAAATCTGGTAGTGGATGGTCAAGCAAAGCATGCAGCAGCAACTCGATTGTTGCATATTTGGGACACCCCTCCGAGGTTCTTGGCTAACGATATGGAATGGGATGCAATGGAGAGGCCGAGATTTCGCTTTGTATGATGTCCACACTGTTTTTCAATATGTGCTTTGTATGATGTTGTTTTAGCTTCCTTCTTTGCTGATGACAATGTCGAAGGTGGAGTAGGATACTAGGAGTGTTTTGTTTCCTAATTTTGGGCTTCTGTATGTTTACTCTCATTTTAATATATACTTTGCTTACCTTAAGCAAAATAAAGAGGAAATATCACTCCCCTCCCCTGAACTATGTCGAAATATCAACTTGACCTTACAATTTTCTAAAAATATCACTCACCTTCCTTTAAACACAAAGATTCTATGTCTCCAATCGTTTGAAATGATTGTTAAGTTAGCCAGATTTTAATTACCCGCCTAAAAGAAGATTAGGAGACATGGCCCCGTGATTGACCACCCCATCTGGTTCATCCGAACCGTGGGTCTTCCAGTAGAAAAAAAGGGGGAGGGCTTGGTTGAAGGGACTGCATGCTCAGTTTGTCTTGATGAGTTCTAAGAGGATGAGACTCTTAAGGCTACTACCCAAGTGCAGCCATGCCTTCCATCTAATTTTTTAACTGAAACCAAGGGTAAATTCATTCAATTAATACGAGATGATCCAGATCGATATCACATTTGTATCAGCCAATTAAGATTGATACAAAATTTTAAGTACCTGATTTCAACTGGGAAAAAAATACAAGCCTTTTTGAACTACTATAAAATAATAAGTTGGCTCAATTGGTTCCCAAAACTTATGAACTACAAAATTTGAAAAATAAAATTTGGACATTGTTGAAATTACAAGGATAATGAATATTTAGTATATGATAAGTTAAACGATTCATATGGATTGCAAAATTTGTCACATGGCATGGTCAATCCACACAATCATCCGCTTATCTAATTATACGATGAGAGAGATCATATTTATATCGAGAAGATACCAATCGAAGGGTGACACATGTTAAATGACCAAAAAATATAATGGTTAAAGAGGTTATATTATTGGAGTTAAGGACCAACCAAAGATTTGACTAAATAGTGTTATTTCTTAAGGTCCTTAGCATCAGACATATGAGTTAGTTTTCCCAAATACAGTCTATGCTAGAAATTTTACCTTCATTAGTTTTTCTACCTGAAAAATTGCTCTGACTAACTTTTAGAGTCACTGAGTCAACTCTGGATTTCAACATTTAGTATTTAACTTTTTTTTTTTTTGAGGGGGGGGGGGGTGAGGGACTGGATTTGGATATCAT
>NW_024870655.1:198982-199355 GCF_013358625.1 Macadamia integrifolia
TGCAACCCTAAAAATTGCCCGAGCCCAACTGGCCCGATTATTAACTGTACCATGCCCGCGCTAGCTAAGCCCGTTTAGCTAAATGGATGTTCATGGTGCAACCCTAGAAATTGGTCGAGCTTAGTCCGCTTGACACCCCCTACTTGGAGGACTACGGTGGTGGGCTTGGCTACAGCGATGAGGGGAAGAAGAGGGAAGGGGCAAAAATGTAAAAAAACAAAAAAACTCTATGTGGGTGAGAGTGGGGGTATTATTTTGATATTTTTGTAATGGAAGAGAGAGCACTACCTTGTCGTGTTGCCCCTGCAACAACACATGGCCAATGAGAGTGAGCGTTGAGCCATCCAACATGGGAGGGGAGATGGGATTGTCA
>NW_024870655.1:199375-205913 GCF_013358625.1 Macadamia integrifolia
TTAAGTTTGTCTCGAATTCTTGACCCGTTTTGAAGATTGACCCGATCCGACATATTTTGGTGGCGACCCGAATGGGAATTTTTCTGAGATCTGTGATGGAAGCAGAGGGCTTGGGCCGATAGGCCCAAGCCCGGAGCCCATCACTGATCTTGTATCTCGTATGGGGGTGCGGGGGCTACGCCCCCGCGGTATGGTTCGACCGGATCGACCGCGACCCAATGGGTCGAACCGCTATTTGGTGTATATATATATAATGTACTGTTGCTTGTTGAGAGTCATTGTATTCTAGGGTTTTCACGAAGCTAGGGTTTCAGGGCGAGTTCTTCCTCGCCGCTGCTAGGGTGTAATCCTTCTTCTGCATAGTGAATCATCTTCTTCTTCGCCCGAGGACGTAGCACACCACCCTGGTGTGTGAACCTCGTTAAATCTCTGTGTCGTACGGATCTATTGTCTTTCTTTATTCTTGTTTCTTGGTGTTTGATCTAACAGAAATGACTGTTAAATTAGCCAGATTTTAACTATCCGCCTGATAGAAGATTATGAGACATGGCCCCGTGATTGACCACCCCATCTGGTTCATCCGAACCGTGGGTCTTCCAGTACCAGAAGGGAGAGGGCTTGGTTGAAGGGACTGCATGCTCAGCTTGTCTTGATGAGTACTAAGAGGATGAGACTCTAAGGCTACTACCCAAGTGCAGCCATGCCTTCCATCTCCCCTATATTGATACTTGGCTCAGATCCCATACTAATTGTGCTCTCTGTCGTGCCCCAATCGTGTCTAACCCCGATGGTGCTGAGATTTTATCGATTGTAACAGAGATGAACTCGAGTAATTTGTGTACAATTGACGAAACCCAATCCGAGGATTCAGCGAGAGATGCTGCTTCAGGAAACAATCAGAGCGACGAAGGTGGGGTGAGTGAAGCCAGAGTTGAGGTTGAAACTGGATCAAAATATGAAGTTAATTTAAGGGTCAAGGATGGAACCATCGATACTGAGGTTGAAAAGGGGGTTATGACTGTTCTTTCGTCTCCTGCAAATTCTGGCCTTCATGTGCTTGGCGGAGACTCGTATGCTGTTTGTCAGGAGGAGGAAGGCAAGATACAACCTGTAAGAAGGTCTTTTTCGATGGGTTCTTTAGTTGCCGCGATGATTTGTTTCTCTGTGGCTAATATTCCACCGTCAGAATCGGAAGAAGGTAGTTCATCAACCCAAGTCGTCCCAGTGAAGGAATCTAACTCGAGACTCGTTGTCAAGAGCCGAGGTGAAAGTGCCAGCATATTAAAGCTGATGGGTAGTTCTTTCGGTTTGTAAGCTCTCAAGGAAGTATCCATTATCATGAAAAGATCAGTCTCAAGCGGTGCGAAGTCCTAAGTCCTTGATGTCAACATATGGCGGAACCCAAAATTCAAGTCTTCCCCTGTGAGCTCTTTTTCTCTTCTATCCAACCTATATTTATTTGCAGTGGAGATATCTGCAAGAACATGATATCTCGGCTGCCCCCAACAAATTGGGGTCCTCTCCATGCTTTTTCTACATACACAAAAAAGTCATAAGCTGAAGAACTGGACATAAGCGGAAGGAAAATGAAACTGACCATCAGAGTGAACTCTTGGTGGGACAAAGAATTTTGGCGTTTCATCTGATGTTTCTATTTCGTCAGGAGAACCAAGCTGATTTGCAGACCCAAGTAATTGTGGGCCATTTATTCCTGAGTTTAGGTATTATAAGAAAAATATGGTCACTTAGGGTCTGTACTGTAACGTTCTAAAAAATGGGTTCTGATTTTTTTTTTTTTTTTTTTAAATAAAAATGAGGTAAAACATGTATGGGAAGCCCAGTTCAATTTCTTATTTTTTTGAAATGAACCGGGCACTTATGAGACTTTTGAATTCTTTTTTTGGAGCATGAAATACTTGCTTTTCACTTTCAAAATTGATTATGAGCAAAAGGCGCCGAAACATATGTAGCACTTAAGTTACGAAAAGTAGATGGGGAAATTACCCTCAAAACATAACAAAAGTTATGTTTCAAGGGTATTGTAAACCCTAACCCCACTTTGCACTTGGAGAACATCTAGAGAAGAGAAGAGGAGAGAAGAGAAGAGGTGAGAAGCTCTGTTGAAACGAAGAGCAAAGTTGTCACCATCTTCGATCTGCCATCCGTCCGCGAGGTGGGATGCGTTCGCTCTCTCTCTCTCTCTCTCTCTCCACTGATTTTGCTTATTTTGCAGGTTTTCTGTTGTTCCAGCAAGTTCGAGCCTTCAAGGTTCCTCTGTGCACGAAACTGTATTGCAAGATCTCTCTCTCTCTTTCTCTTTCTCATTCTCTTTCTCTCTCTCGTTCTCTTTCTCTCTCTTTCTCTTTCTCTCTCTCTCGTTCCCTTTCTTTCTTGATCTCTTCTCCCTCTTCCTCTGTGCCTTAATCTCTGAAAAATCTAAACTTTTTCACTCTCCGTGGGCCTACAAGGTAAGGCAACCAGGTGCAGAAATCAGAAGAGATCGAACTAGTGAGACTATTACCGGACAGATCGAGGGTCTGGAGGCTCTGGCAGTACTGCAAAGATTCAGGGATCTGTCCAGAAAGCGTCATCGTTGGGAGAGATAGACCGATTAGGCGATTCTCCCTTCTCCTTTTCTTTACTCCTCTTTGTCTCCTTGATTCTTTGTTGCTCGGTACAAATTTTAATCCTTCTTATTTGTTCTTTGATAGGGTCTTTCCTTAATAGTTTTTTGCTCAAACCCTTATTTTGTATTCAGTGGATGATGGGTTTTGAAACTGTTTCTGACATCGCAAGTGATTCTTTCGAGGGTATACGGAGATTGAGAGGTTTTTAGCCATTTGAGGAAACTGAACATTCTTTCTTATGCAATATTTTAGCTTTTTCTGCATTGGGTTTTCTTTTTCTGATCCTAAATGTGTCACGTTGAATGAGCTGATTGTTCAGGTAAAACACCTTCTTAGTGCTTTTGAATTGGGATTTATAGTAGGTCTATCATGGAAATGTTTATTATGTCATCCCTCTTGTTTGGTTCTATAAATTAGTTTCTTCCTCGTTTGAAAGCTATTACCTTTAGGAATCTCTCTCTCTTCCCCCCCACCCCCCAAAAAAAAAAAGGAACACCAATTGTTGAAGAAAGATGATCTTGGTGAATAAATGGAAAAATAATTTATGGAGTTTTGCTTATCACAACAGAGAAGTGGCTTCCTTCCAACAATTCAGAGATTTATCATAGAGTACTTTTCCTTTATTTGTCTAATTTCTATGCCCAATTAGGATTAAGAAGGGGGGAGAAAGGGGAAAAAAATCTACAACAATGAGATTTTTGTCTGTCGCAAAAATTCAGCAATGAGATTTTATGAAGATTACTATTTTTCCCTCTTGCATTAATTAGCACATTTATTTATCACCCAACTTGGAGAGAGTTTAGATAAGTAATGGAAGCCAAATTTGAAAAATGAGGGAGTTTTTAATTCTTTAACCCCTTCTCCTTAAACATTGGCTTTTTCAAAGGGATGATTATTGTGGAACATAGGGACTATATAATATCTATTTGGCATATATTTGAAGAACATCTGAACTTCATGCTCAGAGGTCGAATCCCTAGCTTTGGGCTTTGTTTGACTTAAACTGCAAAAAGTAATAGTATTGTTCTCCTATCTATTTGGCCATTATTTAACTCAAGACTTCTACATTAATTTGATTCCTTGGTTCTCTCTTTTTTACTGAAAGGGATAAGGTCATATATGTAGCATCCTTTTGAAGTGGCAATATAACATCTTTCTAATTTATTACTGGAGTGAATTGAAGTGAAGTTTTCTTGGGAATGCCACTGGTTCATTTTAGTACAACCCAATATGTATTCAAAACCTCATTTGAAGGCCTTTGAAAGCCCTGTGTGAGTAAGGTCATAGGGGTTTCATAGATTAAGGGTTGGGGTGCCTTGGTGAAAATCAGTGTTTTCAATTTGGATTTTAAATTTTTTTTTTTTTTTTTTTTGGTAAAATAGTGAGAAAATGTCAACTTCAAAACAAGTAGTTAATGAGACTGCAAAATGGAGCCAAGCAAATGTAGACACCCTTATTGTTCTGATGGTAGAGGAAGTTAAGAAAGTTTGAAAAGGGGTTGAGGCCAAGCATCAGTTCTACTATGGTTGGGTTGAAGTTGCAGACATATGCTGAAGTGGTAAAAGTGGCCAAGTCCTTTGAGGACCGACACAGGGACAATTTCTCGGTCCAACAAGGAATGGAGAAGAGGCCCATGGTGTCCTCTGATTCCAGGGGAGCCAGCAAGCTCTCTAAGGGCCCTTATATCAGCCCAACTTCAGTCCAGTCAAGAAGGCCAGAAGCAAGTCAAGCCTCTCAGTCCTCTCGCTCCAGTGGTATGTCTCAATCTGTGGGCTCAAACCTCAGATGCCTTCACTGTGACCAGCTAAGTCACTTAGCCAAGACCTACCCCCACTGTCGGCTAGGTGATGACCTCACACCCTACCACCTAGGCCCCAGTAGACATACGTAACCAATAGGCAAGCATAGGCACCACAGGGCTAAAGACCCCAGGGAAGGGTATTTGCCATGACAGTTGAGGATGCTGAAGCTGCACCAGGTGTGGTAACAGGTACCTTTTTTATATCATTGTTGCCTACACATGTTGTAATATCCCGCTTCTTAAACCCGGTCTGATTTCGTGGTGGAACCGGTTTAACCATGCAGGAACCGAGCCAGAGGATGTTAGAGCGGGTTCCTTATGGGCTATGATGGCACGGGTGACCTTAAACACCGGCTGGCCCGACAAGTCCGAGCCAGTGCCAGAAGAGACGGGAGTGCCCAAACCGTGTACGTGCACCTACCATAAGGCTATGTACGGATAGAACAGGTATTATATCCGTATTTTAAGGTTATATACGTATGCTACATTGTATGCTTGGGGTAGGGTCCGAGCCGAGGTCAGAGCCCGGTCAAAATCCCAAGTTTTGACTCTCGGGTGGGTATGTCGGGTGGGTACACCCACCTGAGTGACCCATCCGACACTATTCACTTAATTAGGAATAGTATATAAAGCTTTATGACTTCTTTTCTTTCCATTTATTACCCCCGTACGTTTGGTGAGAAAAGTAAAGAGGAGAGAGAAAAAGAAAGGGAAGAAGAAAGGAAGAGGAAGAAAGGAAGGATTTCAGCGGCGCCGAAGCTCGATCTTGCCATTCCGGTGCCGGAAGAGTAATCTTCAACTCGAGATCTACAGTTGGAGGTAAGAAAAGCTGGGTTTTATGAACATTCGCCATACCCACGCTTTAAACCCTTGATTCGAGTATGATTTCTTAAGATCTTGTAAACACCCCTTGAAATGATGAATCTATGGTTTAATAGATGATTTATGTGTTGATCTTGAAGGATTTGAAGAGATATTGACAAGGTAGAAGGAGCATTGTGAGTTGGAAGTGTTTTGGAGGGTTTGAAGTCATTCTTGAGCAAAGAAGGTAAGATGGTTCCCCTCACTCGAATCTAACTTAGATCTAAGCTAGAACCCTCCTATGGGACTTTAAAGGTGTGAGGAATGGGTTGAGAAAAGCCCTATTTGGGTCCCCAAGGAATGGGGGAAGTTGAAAAGAAACTGGAGTTTTTCCGCCAAAACCGACGGGTAGGACCGGTGGGTAGACAACCCGCCTGAGTCACCCACCTGAGAGGACCAGGGGGGTTCTGGCCAAACCGGCGGGTAGGACCGGCGGGTCCATACCCGCCGGTCCAAAACCGGCGGGTAGGACCGGTGGGTAGACAACCCACCTGAGTGACCCACCCGAGTGGCCAGAATGTGATTTTTGGGTCCGATCGAGCCCAAATCGGGCGTGGGACCTTCTTTCGACGTTCTAAACACGATTTTGACGTCGGATTTCATTAATTTTGATTCTAAAATGGTGAAGTACTAACCCCGCTCAATTTTGTTAGGTTCACCAAAGCCTTCCCGATTCGCTCCGGATCTCACCCGTACCTAACGGGACTCCTTGTACGCTACAAGTAAGTGGAGAGAGGACGTTTGGCCTATTTCAAGGCATTTGTTTGGCATTCATTTAACCATATCTAATCTAGTCATGTCATCATGAATGTGCTATATAGATTAGTCATTCCACTCATTGATGTGCATATATGCTATGTTTACTTTTCAAATGCATATTGAATGAGATGATATATGTCGAATGTGTATATCATGTTGCATAATGCCTTGATAGACTAGATGCCGCGGTCGGCTTGGAAACGAATGCATTGGTGGCCCGTGGTATGGGACACGGTGGCACTATGCAGTCGTACTGCATATAGGAGCATGCGGTATTAGGATTCTCACCATCCCGTGCTACGACCCTTCCCAACAGGGGTTGAGGTGTTGGGTTGCCATTTGGGGGGAAGCAGGGGTCGCGGTTGTCGGACACTGTGGCGGTTAGGCATTACGCCCGGCGAGTCATGTAGGACAGTCGGCAACCCCGGTGGTATTTCAAGAGGGCCAATCGTACTGCTTTTAAATTGCTGGAGTCAGCACTGTCATTTAA
>NW_024870656.1:0-32545 GCF_013358625.1 Macadamia integrifolia
ATTAATTCACTCAGTATGGTAAAGAAATTAAAGAAAAACAAACAGGGATGGAGTATTTTTCTTTAGTCCCAATCACAGTTTTAGTGAAGGGTATTGAGATCGGACATCGATACAGATCCGCATTGGTTCGTATTGTTTTGGATCAGATGGATCTGTATTACCTTTTTACCTTTTGGCCATATCAATATGTTGATCTGGGATCGGCCTAGAATCGATATCGTTGCCTGCGGTTCTCAATATAAATCTCCCGATTCAAATGATCTGATACTGAACCTTTTTTTTTTTTTTTTTCTTTTTCTTTTTTAACAAAAGTTAAAAATTTTATTGAGGAAAATCAAAGGAGAGAACGGTGGTCCATACTGAACCTTTGAAACATGGTGCCAAACATTTGGCCTTCCCAGAAACTCATGTTGGTATGCATTTTCAAACGTGACAGACCACCATATCATGAGAGTTACCATATGCTTAACTAAAACGCCATAGAAATGCATTGTGGGTTTTGAGTTTGTTAGTTAAAACGAGAAGTCGGGCCAAAGAAATTGGATTGTTAAAAACAATTAAACCTTTAAAAAAAAGAATTGGTGATAACATAAAACAGATGGTATAAATTTTAAACGCTTAAATTTGAAAAATATGGAATCATAAAAAAGGTAATATATATTTTTTGATCTAGCATAGTATTTCAGAGGAGCAGCCCTGCAAACTTCGAGCTTAGAAAAGGTTTTCACATTATTGTTACTAGCAATGACTTTGCATAATTTAAATAACCAAAAACTTTGTGGGTTATGTGGGTTCCATTGATTTTGGTGTATCATAATTCTATTGAGGGATAAAGAACTCTGTCAGTCTGGTGTTGCCCTATGCCTAAACATATGTGGGCACAAAAAGACTACAATGCCGCTTGTTCTGTGTCCTGAAGATGAACCTGTGCAGTGATGTTGCCTACACCAGACTGACAGATTCTTTCTCCCTTCTTTTAATTCAATGATCTAGTTGATAATGATTGTAAATTCTTCACTATTGTTCTATGTAAATTTTTAGGAGAAGAAGAGATAGTCAGACTTGTGAGGTCCGAGACTAGAATACTAGATGGCTTCTGCACCAAAAACGAGCATTAGGCAGAGGTGAATCAGTTCCACATTGGCTATTGAAAAAACCAACAGGGATAGACTCCTTATATAAAGGAACCCATGTTTCTATTAAAAAGATAATAAAGAAAGGTAAAGGCTGCACACGCCCAACACTATGTCTACCTTTCTCCTCCCTCCTTGGGAAAGTTTGTCCTATCCCTCCTATCCTAGTCCCCATTGATTAAGCTTCTAGCTCCAAGAAAGATAGTGGCATGCCCAACCTCCCAAAAAAAAAAAAATTCAATGGGTTGCTTGCTAATTTACTGTGCAAGAGGTCACATGTTATTAAAGTATGGGCAAGGGATAGACACGCCACCAACTTACTTGTATGCGGACGGCTGGACCAAACGAAAATGCAAATTATCAATATTATAAAGGGCTTTCCTATCAGAATTAAGTTTTTTGCCGTTGTGTGGACTCAATTCAAGAGTTCAAGTTTAAAACCATAAAATTCAGTACAATAGTATTAAACGTGTTTTAATTCACTATGATTTCAAATCTTAGTACCTCACCAACATTATAGGGAAATTGCCAATCCACCATTTTGGGCTAGGGTTTCAGGGGAGTGCAAAGCATAGAAGTCTAGCGGGACGATCGGGAGATTGATTTCGACATTAAAAACTCTGGCGAGGAAAGGGAAATCTTGTCGGGGAAATGCAGCAGCAACGGCCTCTCTGAGTGATCAAGAGTTCCCCTAGGAACTAACATGGTTTTTACAATTGAACAAAGAGAAAGAAGCAGCCTTGGATTGGGATGCTGCGATGCCTGAAGAGGAATAGAGGGGCGGCGATTTCACTGTTCCGTCGTCAGAAGCGGCCATTGCTACAATAACGAGTTGAGCGATTTACTGAATTTGGCCATTCATAGCAAGGAAACAACGAGAACAATAAGGAGTTTCTTGGAATAATTGGGAGGCACAACTCAGATCGAAAACGGTTTATGACCGAAAAGATTTGAAGTTTCTGAAGAAGTTTGGGGCCTTTTATAAGTTTACTTTATTCAAGTGCCACTTGGCCCTTCTCTCCCAATTAGTTATTCTATCAGAAAGTGGATCTCTAGTATTTTTTTTTTCTGCATCATAGTGTTTTGTGACTTGAGATAGTGGGCGACGTGGATGATATGGAACTTTAATTGAGACAATATTTGGAAGAAGTATGGTTGATCCCCACACTACCAGAGAGGATCACCCCTCAGATCCTCCAATCACTTTTGCAGCGGTGGTGGCGAAGTCCACTACCTTCCAGCCAGTGGAAATTCCTTTGAAGAATCCCATCACTCATCTTGGGTCTCCAACAATTTCTTTTCCCAAGAGGAGATTGCTAGGTCTGAAGTTCCATTTCATAATGCGTTGATAGCTAAGTGCTCTTATAGTCGGCCATCTATATTTGAGATTAAGATCTTCATATATTCGTATTTTCATCTGGTTGGGGATGTGGTGATCTCTAGTCTTGGTCAGAGACATCTCCTCTTTCGTTTCATTGAACGCCAAGATTTTATTAGGGTGTGGCTCAAGGAGCAGATCTATATTTTGGGTTTCTTATTTCGGTTTTTCAATTGGACAAAGAGCTTTAGGGCAAGGAATGAATCGCCGATTGTATCTATTTAGGTGTCATTCCCACACCTTCTTATGAATCTTTATTAAGGGAATTTCTTCCTATCAGTTGCAGGGGCGGTGGGAAGAGTGTTAAAGGTTGATGGTGCTACTGTTGGTTATATTAGAACGGTCGCGGCTAGAACTTGTGTGGAGATTGATCTCAGGGATTCCCAACCTGAGCGGATTGAGATTGGATGCTGATCGTCAGGGTTTTTTTCAGAAGGTTGTTTATGAAAAGAAGCCACTTTTTTGTACGAGGTGCTCGAAGTTTGGCCACAACGTTGAGAGTTATCAACGAAAATCGCAGGGTGTGGTGTAGGTGGATGATCAGGCAAGAACTCAGGCAGACAAGCAGGTTAGGGCACCGATTAGCAATGGCACAGAGATGGATCACCTCGAGAAGGATGCGACTTAAGTTATGCAGGTTGGCTCTCCTTCCTTTGATAGGATCGAACCAATCATAAATTCCTTACATGAGTCTGTTCTTCTGAATCCACGTCCTCAAGGTGATACGACTGTTTGCAACATTTGGAAACTCATAGGGCGGAAATTTTAGCCCAGTATAGGCGGCATTGGGAAAGAGATGGCAAATAAGGTAGAGGAAAATGAAGAGGAGCATACTCACATTTCTAAGGAGGGGGATGAAATTTATCCACTTTTCCTTCAATGTGGTGTGAATATTTGGCATCAAAATCGATTGAGTATAGGTTACGTTTTAGATCGTGGTAAGGACTTGGGCAATGCCAAAGATGATTTGAGAATGGTGGGTGATCAATACCGGATTTCAGATCAATAAAAGTTAGTTGATAGGTTTAAAGCTTTCAGTGCATCCATTGGTAAATGTATTGAAGCGACATCTTTTACTCTCAGGGAAGATGTTGGCAATGATAGTTTGGATGATATTGTTCCCAGGGAATCCACAAATAGAGTGGAAGAGCGGTTCTCATCTCATAGTGCATTGATGCAACATCGGATTGTTAGGTCCATGAGACATCTTGAATCTAACCCCTTTTGTTCTTAATGCATTTCTTATTTTGGAATGTTTGGGGTGTGGAAAATAAGTCTACTTGTAGATGCCTAAATATATTATTTTTTCTTCTGGTATTGATTTGGTGGCTATTTCAAAACCTAAGATTTCCTTTGCAAAAGCCAGTGTTATCATGAGAAGGATTGGAATGCACTCTTGTATCTCAAATAGAGCCATTGGTGGCGACATAATTTAGGTTTTTGGAAGAATCATATTCATGTTTAGGTTATGGACAACCATGTCCAGTATGTAACTGTTGTATGTTTGGATTTGGCTTCAAATAACAAATTATTACTTACTTTTGCCATGCTTTGTGTTCTTTGGGGGAAAGACGATTGCTATAAGAGGATCTTATCAGTTTTTCTAGAACAGTTGACCAAGCATGGGCGGTTTGTGAGAACTTTAATACTATTTTGGCTCTGTCTGAGAAGGTAGGAGGGTGATCTCCTTGTTCTCAATCGATGGAGGGGTTTAGTAGATTTGTAAATGAAGCCATGTTGATCGATGTTGGTTATGAGTGACTTGCTTTGATGTGGTCTAATAACCAGGAAGGACACAATTTGTTGAAGGCTCGTCTAGATTGGGTCATGTATAATTGTCTATGGCCAGACCAATTTCGTCTTTGTTGTATTCGCCACCTCAATAAAACATGCTTTGATCATACCCCTATTTGGGTTGAGATTGCGACAACGTTGGCAACTAGGGTTTCATGATTTAAAATCCAAGAAATATGAGTATCTCATTGTGAAGGAAGTCTGGGATCAACCGGTCTGTGGTTCGCCTTTATAGATTTTTTTTTTCAAGCTTAAGGACCTTCGGGTATGCCTTAAAACTTGGAATAAAGAATCGTTGATAATATTCATCAAAATGTCCGCAATGCTGAGGATGAAGTTAGTCGAGCCGAAGCAGATTATGAATTGAATCCAAGTGAAGCATGAAAATGTGCTCTCCAAAATTCTCGCACTATCCTTCAGAGAACTCTTTTTTAGGAAAAAATATTTTGGAGGCAAAAATCCAAAGTCAAATGGCTCCAAACAGGAGATAGGAACACGAGCATCTTCCATGCTAGGGTGAATGTTAGGTAGAAAATAGCTAGTGTGGAGAAAATTAAATCGAGTGAAGAGGTTTAGATCACTGGAGCAGAGGAGGTGAAAGCTGAGGTAATGCAACATTTCTCGAGCATTTTTTCATCTCAGCCTAGTCTTTGGGATGAGGATTTATTGGACTTTATTCCCACACTGATATCTGATGATGTTAATGCAAATCTTTTCCTTGTTCCATCCATGAAAGAGGTGAAAGCGGTGATCTTTTCCCTTTCTAAAGAGAGTGCTCCTAGCCCTGATGGTTATTTTGGAATTTTTTTTTGCTTCCTGTTGGGACGTAGTGTGTTAGGACACTCTGGCACCTATCAAGGATTTCTTTAATGGGGGTTTCTTGCCCAGGAGTTATACGTCATCTCATCCTCATCCCGAAGAAGGATTGTCCTGAGTTTATGATAGACTTCAAGCCAATAAGTCTGCAACTTTTCTCATAAAATCCTTGCTAAAATTATTTCTACTGGATTGTCTACCATTCTTCTTTTATTGATTTCAGAAGAACAAGGTACCTTTTATTCGTGGCAGATGCATTCATGATAACATTGCACTTATGCAGGAAGTAGCACAAGATATTAATAAAAAAACAAGGGACGACAATTTGATATTGAAACTTAATATGACTAAGGCCTATGATTGGCTTGAGTGGAATTTCCACTATCAAGTACTCAGTAAGTTTGGTTTCTCTTCCCTTTGGATTGATTTAATCAGGAAATTGTTGGAGAATTATTGGTTTTCGATTGTCATGTATGGGGGCCAATATGACTATTTTAAATCATCTAGGAGCCTTAAGCAGGGGGATCCTTTATCACTTAGCTTGTTCATTTTGGCAGAAGAAGTTCTTAGCAGGGGTCTAATGACACTCTTTAAAGAAGATTGTGCAACTTAGATATGAAAGCTTCTTACGCAATTAGTGAATCGTAAAAAAAGTTGTTTTATTATTGGTTCAAAAGCTATGGAGGTTCATGTGAAAATGTTGGGCGACGTCACTGGCTTCATGTAAAAATCCTTGCCTATTACTTACTAGGGTGCTCCTCTTTACTCTGGTAGGTTGAAAGTAAGTTTTTTTGATGAATTTCTTGCTAAGGTTAGTAATAAAGTGGCTGGTTGGAAAGAAAAACTCCTCTCATCTGGAAGAAGATTGGTTTTTCTTAAGCATGTCCTTGCTTCTATGTCAATCCATATTTTTTTCATGTTTGGATGTTCCTAAATCACATGAGAAGATTCCAAAGAATTTGCTCAGATTTTCTATGGGGTTCAACAGATTGTGGTAAGCATCACCATTGGGTTAATGGGCAGAAGATTTGTAGGCCTATGGAGGAGGGTGGCATTGGCATCTGTCTTTTGGAGGATGTTAATTTATCCATGCCACTTAAGGGGCTGTGGCATATCATGTCAGAGAATTCACAATAGAGCTCTTTATTCAGGGCCAAGTTCTTAAAAGGTAAGCATATTGAGTTAGCTAACTCCAGAGTAGTGGGGTTGAGATTTTGGAGAAAAGCCTTAGCCTTAAAAGATCTTGTTTTATCAAAATCCAAATGGTTATATGGTCAAGGCGAGGTGAATTTTTGGCTGAATAATTGGTTGGGTGGGCCTAATTATTGAGTTTGTGGATGGTGCATTCCATGTAAACCTGAATACCTGAGTAAATGAGACAATTAATGTTGAAGGTGTTTGGAATCAGGATGTGCTAGATATAATTGATTCACAAGAAATTAGGGATAACATTATAGTTTGCAATGTCAAATTATCGGCCAGAGAGGATCGATTAGTGTGGATGCCATCTCCAGATGGTAGGTTCTCAACCAAATCAACTTGGAGTGTGGTTCACACTAATTTTACTACGGTCTTGTGTTCTAAATGGTTGTGGAATCGATCTCCATCTAAGATTGGTTTCCAACTGATGATTCGTTGATGAATATTGATATCCCTTTGGTTTCCAAGTGTCTTTGTTGCAGGAGCCCTTGGAGAGAATTATCCACTCATTGCTTGATGTCGGGTGGGATAGCGACAAAGGCTTAGGATTTTTTTGGAAGATTATTTGATGTGGATTTAATTCCAACCCATGACATAATGAGTAGAATTTTATTTTGGCAATCCAAGGCTAGGCTTAAGGGTGCTTGTGACTTCATAAAAGGCTTATTACCATCGCTAATAATATGGGAGTTGTGGCGAGAAAGGATCAACCGAAGACATGGAGAGGGTGCTTACACGTCTGGGTTGATCATAGAACGGCAGAAAAGATGGGTGCATGAGATCCCTCTTCCATCTAAGTTTAGTAAGTTTCCGTCTATGAAGGAGAATACTATTTTGCAGGTTTTTAATATTAAACTTCCCATGTTGAGGCAAAGAGCTCCAATTCTCACGTTTTGGCTTCCTCCTGCAACACTAGTCAAGTTAAATGTGAATGGTGTTAGCAAAGGAAATTCTAGTATTAGTGGAGGAGGTCTCATCAGAAATAAGGATGGCATGGTTCTTGCGGCTTTCTCCAGTTTCTATGGTGTTTGCTCTAATTTTGTGGCTGAGCTGCATGCTTTGAGGGATGGTTTAAGGTTATGTATAGATTTGGATATCTTATATTTTTCTATTAGCTCCGATTCTACTTTGATTGTGAACTCAGTAATAGATATTGTGATTTATGGAGTTTTGGTATTAATTTAAGGAGGTTATGTCTCTATGTGACTCTTAGAACTCAAATCTCTTTTTCTTTTCGAGAGAGTAATAGAACGACTGATTGGTTGGCAAACTTGGCATGTGCTTCAACTACGGTTTCAATTTTTCTTTGTGACCAAACTTCTCTTAGAAACCTTAGGCAAATCATTAGGAAAGATAAAGCTAGGTGGCCGATATTTAGAATGTAACTTTTTTCCCTTTGGGTTTTTTCGTTGTACTTTGAGAGTGTGAGTGCTTCTGTTTGTTGGGTTGGGGTAAGGTAGGTTATGTCCCTGGCCCCTTGTATTCTTTTCTATTTTATTAATAATATCTTAGGGGTTTCCTTGGGTCCCAGATAATATTTGGGAATAAAAAAAATTAAAAAAAAGGTTACAAGAATACTGGGTCTATACTATAGAATCTATAAAGCTGAAAATTTTGATAAATGGGTCAAGATTGTTTTGGGCTGGCCTGCTAGTACATTAATGGGCCTAGTTACAGCTTCTAAGCTCTTAAATTTGAATCCCAATTGTGCTGCCACATGATAGATACACCACTTAGAAATGCAGTTAAGCTTTGTGATAGTCGAACAGATGCTTGATAGTCATCTTTAGGGATTTAGGAATCATTATCAGATCAGCCGGTAATGGTTGACACAAATACTGCTACTTGGTCGATATCGGATTGGTGGTACAGTACAGACATAGGGTAAATGGTTAAAAACTTAAAATTTGGTATCGATATCTCTGAGCGAAAAAAAGTCTGATACGATGTGGACCGACACTTATCGGTAACGATTTTGGAACTGATGGACACCCGATCCAATATTGTGAACTTGCGGATTAATCGGTAAATGGTCATCTTGCGGACTTAGGCTAATTTTCCTAGGGGTGCTAATCGGTCGGGCTAGGCCGGTCTGCTCTTGGTCGGGTTTAATCAGGCTTGATCATTTGGAAACCTTGCACCGTGAATACCCGTTTAAGTGAATGAGCCTAGCTTTGGGGGGGCATAGTACGGTTTATAATCTGACTAATTAGTTTCAGGCTTTAATCAGGCTTCCTTAAACAGGTCTTAACTGGGCCTTAACAGGACTATAAATCTATTTAAGTCTAAACAGACTTTAAACGTGCCTACCCCAAAATTCTTTTTTTAAGTTGGTTGAATGCCCAGAAATATATGAGGCCAATCTTAATAAAATAGAGAAATGATATGAGATTATGGTTGTTCTTAGAAAGAAAAAGAAGAGATTATGAAATTTCTAACTTACAAAATAAAACTTAATTAAATCAAATCCTATTAAAAAGCAAAGGATAAGAAAGATTATTTTGTTTCTTACTAATAATGGCAAAATAGGAATTTTATGCAGTATTAAAGGGGGTCGGGCTACGACGAGTCAGTTCAACCAGGGCATATAAACGTGTCGGTTCGGTCGGGTGCCGGACGGGCTAACTACTTACACCGTAAATGCCTGTTTAATAAACGTGTCGGGCTTGATTTAATAAATTGAACCGGTCCAAGTCAGGCCGTAAATGTGTCGGGCTCGATTGGGCCTATCGGTGTGGGCCCAGAATTGACACCCCTAAATTTGCCCAGCCAATTTTAGATATTGAGATGGTCCTTGGGCTTGGCCTCAATCTGCCCCATGTTTTCCAACGGGTTGAGTGACCCATCTAAGCTATAGTTTGTTTGGAAGCATTAGTTTCCAAAACTGGACCAGGCATTAAAATAGAAGACAGACCGGTTTTGGTTTTGACAAGTCATAATATTTTGTCATTTTAGACCTTCGTTTTTGCTCAAATTTATGGAGATGCCCAAATTTTTTTCGATACAAATTTTGTCACCAAGCAAGTTTAAGCGTTAAAAATTAAATAGAAAATACATTTGGAGAAATGGTTGGACAAGTCTAGGGTTGCATTTGGTATGCATTCTAGGCCAATAATGCATTTCAAAAAATCATTAGACAACGTCGCATTATTTTACTACTTTCATAATATACTTGCTAGTACGTAGGACTAATTAGTAAGATTAGTGAGTTCATTAGGCACGGTCCAAATAGAAAGAGACTGGTCATTGGTCGTTCATGGTTGAGCGTCTAATACCTTCCTAGCTTATAACTTTGAAATTACCCAAAGATCCTTAGACAAAAAGAAAGAAACCCTAATCCTTATTGACCCCTTCTTGGCAAGATCGAAGGAGGCCAAACCACGACGTTCAGAACAAGTAGTTTCAAACCCCGAGGGTATCTACACTTCTGCACTTCCACACCACACTAGAAGCTTTGGGTCTACTACCCATCCCAAGTTGCCACACCTTGGGGGCCTTCTTCACCTTCCCTTTGCCTCTACATATACCAACTCCTACGACATTGACGTTGACAACAAGTTCCCTAACCAGTGAAACGTTATCACACTAAATCATGGCTTTACTCTTTGTGAAGCCGAGTTATTATGGTGTGAGAACGAGATCCCTAGCTTTGAAGTTGGTCTAAACTATATTTCTCGTTCTATTGGAGAAGCATCATGCAACAAAAAATAGCAAAGAAAGTTCAACAATCAAGAGAATGTAGGAATATTCTCTGAATATTCCATACGATTGTCCCATAGACTGATAAGAAAATTGACCAATATCAATCTTTTTTATTTAATATTAGATTCCAAATAGGAAACCCACTCTTAGTCTAATTAAGGGAAAAGAGTCATTCCCTATTTGGCACACCTTGATGGAAGGGTGCATAAATTCTATAAATAGGACTCGAGGTCTTCCTTCTACCCTAACTGGCTCTCATTATTGAAGTCATCACCAAGAGAGCATTAGGGGGAGCTAGTGGGAGAAACCTAGAAAATTCATCGTATTCGTACTTATTGTAGTGGAAATCAAATAACTAAAAGGATATAATAGCGATGAATTCTTCACAGTCGTTGGTGAACAGTATGTGTCGTTCTTTCCTTATTGTTTAATTTGTGATTCTATGAACCTATGGCAAGATCTTATTATTGTATGTGGAAGGAATTACGTCATTCAGAGAGAAATATCTTTGTAACTCAGAAACTGGGTGATTTCATCAAGACAAATTCGAGAGCTTTAAAGATTTACAATGATCTAACGAAGGTGAAGCAGCCCATCTCATTGGTAGTTGGCTCACCAACTTTCTCAATTTCCTGCTTTCCGCAAGTTATTTGAAGAAGACAAAGATTCCTTCTTCTTCAATTGGAGGTGGTGCCGATGAAGGAAATCAAAATTAGTGCAAGCATAGATGTGCTCGTCGGTATTGGTGTCATGGTTCTTAAGATCTATTTAACAAAATCATTTCTTCTTGTTTTTCTTGTCCTTGTCCTTGTCCTTCTCTTGAGAGAGAGAGAGAGAGAGAGAGAGAGAGGAAAACTGCAAGAGGGTAAGCGAGATTTTGGGAGAGCGAGCAGGGGGATAGGGGGAGCCATAGAGAGTAGTGACTGACTACATTGGAGTAGGAAGTGGTGAGGGTGGAGAGGAGAGGGGATGGTATGGTATGGGTAAAGTTGGAATTATATCGAGCAATTTAATCCCCCTCCCCTATATTTTTCTTTTATTATATCCCCCTCCCCTGTGTTTTCAAAAATTACATCCACCTCCCTTGTAGTATGTTTTTTACTAATGGACCAACTCTGTTAATTTTATAGTTTATACCATTAAGTTTGTCCAATACTTTTATAATACCCATATTACCCTTATGTAGTGTGATTTTACATTTTTACCCTTAAAATACCCTCTGAGAGCTCCATTCCCTTTAATCAATGGAAGCTCATCTGGCAGCCTGCGAGATTTAAATTCATGCCGATGTCAAGCCAAGCCTATGGTGGTTTATCAGTTAATCACCAAATGCTAGGTGAAAGAGCATTCCACCTTCACTTTTAGAAAAATTCCAAAAGAGAGAGAGAGAGAGAAAGAGAGAGAGAGAGAGATGATTGGAGTTTCAGAAGAAAGTGAAACCCTATTACACGGGCTTCCCTTCTTCTCATTTCCTCTCGCTTTCTCTCTTGTTTTATTTTCTTTCCTTCAATTCAATTCTTCTCCTCCAAAAGCTCGACTAGTGAGACCCATGAAGCCTTTTTTATTTCTTATGGGGGGTAGATTTTGCGTTTCTTGATCTTCTGTTCAATATTGATGGATTTTGTTGAATTAGAGGCAATCAAAGGCCTTCGTTGGTCATGGAGTGTGTGGTGGGCTTCCAAATCCAAAGCTTCGGCTCTAGCGATCCCTTTGAGCATCATGTGTTCCATTGATGCAATTCAATGAGCTCCCTCTTCTCCCTTATGATCCTCTCATCTGTAATTGTTGTGGTGGTGTCTTGAACCCTTATGCCCGTGTTGATTACAAGTCCCGCCTCTGGGTTCCCCTTCTATTATCAAAAAAAAAAACCATTCCCTCGTTTTTATGCTGGAATCAGGGAGAATAACCAATGAGCTCTCGCTATTGCCGTCGTTGTCACCTTTGCTAGAGATGGTGAAGACCTTATTCACAAACGTTAGGTTATCACTACCCTATAATGTCTTTTCAATTTGGGGGAAATGGTTTGAGAATAAACATAGGGGTAAATTAAGTATTTGATTTATGGTTGAATTACAAAAGTTTAAAATCGTCTTTAACAATTCAAAACTAATACCACACTAGCAGCGTAATCTAATAGGGAAGGTGGATGTAAAATCGGAAAACACAGGGGAGGGGGATGTAACAAGAGCAAAGTACAAGGGAGAGGATGTAAATTGATCTAATATAGTAAATGTAAAGTCCTCGTGCATAGTTTTTTGAGTAAATTATTTAGCCCTACCCTAGACTATGGTTCAATTGCAAGCCATCCCGTGTGCTTTGGAAAATTACACCCACACCCCTGAAGGTTGATAGTGTTAGTCATGAAATGTAAAATGTCATTTTACCTTTATTACATCTTCAACTCGAACATCCCAAATCAAGAAACCATTTTACCCTTGTTACAAATCCAATCGAAACATCCCAAAATAGAATTCGTATTATTGTAGGGTGAAACTTTTTGGTGAAGGAACTACGAAGTGAAACTCTTTGGTGGAAAAAGTTTTACAACTCTTTAGTGAAAGTAAATCCCTTGGTGCTCTATATTCTCTCCCTCTCATCTCTTTTAGATAATGTAAAATTTGGGGACAATCTCATATCCCTTCTCTCCTTCTACTTCGATTATGAGACATTAGAGCATAATCTCATATCATTTCTCTTTTCTCACTTCGATTCTAAGAAATTAGAGCACAATCTCATGTCCCTTTCATTAATTTCCCAAGAGTAAACGTTTTGACCAAATCATCTTATTTCCAAATGAGCTGTTACAATTTTACCAATCCAATCCATGATTTACTCCCATTGGTTTCACGTGCTCTAATCCAAAACTTCATGAAACAATGCCTCTTACAAACAATGAGAAGTTGATGCTGCCCACCAAAAAAAAAGTCCCACTATTCAGGTTACTAGAAAACCAGGTCAAACGAGTAACTATAAACAAAACCCGCCACAAATCATCTAAGGAGCTATATCATTAACTAGAAAAGATTTTTAAAGAACACTCCATAGGAAACTCTCCCAAACAAAATATCATTAATTACTCAGGTACCCATCTCCTTAGTTTCTTCAATGAACAAAAGAAATGAGTCTTACAAACTTTAATATCATTATTGTTTCGGAGAAGAGCATTCAGATCTGAACTTCGATTTGCTTCAGTTCAAATAAATAAAAATAAATAAATAAATAAATAATAAAATATAAGGCAGCAGCAACAACATCAACCTGTTTTTTATTTCTGTTGTAGATGAGTTTCTTTAGTTTTTTAGATTTTGTATTGATTTCGGATATTTGTAAGGAAAAATAATTTAAACAAACATAATAGTTTCTCTAGGACTAGACATGGCTTCTATTAGAATCTCATTTAATTTAGGGTTTTAATTCTTTTTGTTGTTAGTTGTTACATGCAAGTCGCCCTAGAGAAGAAGTTCAGAACAAGGGAGATAATAAAGCTGTAACAATGAAAGGAAAGGGAAGGGAAGGGAAGGGAAGGGAAGGGAAGGTATTACTTCTCTTGTTTTAGAGAAAGGGTAAAACAGTAAACTCACAACAATCAAAGAGTATTTTGACCATTTATGAATGTAGTGCCTACTAACGTTATTACTTAATTGTCTCATACTAAGGGATTGGGGTTGCTTGTAAGACTTTTTAAAATGTAAAAGAAGTTCAAGTTAAGTTTCGAACCGTAGAGAGTGCCTTGCAATTGGATCATAATCCGCACACCCCCGGGGGTGGGGGGGAAGAAGTAATTTACTCTACTTTTTCAAATATCGTTACCTTAGGATCCTTAGCTTGTGTTGGCATCATCAAAGAACTACCCTTCCAATTCAAAGGGAATAGAGGTGGATTTAAAAAAAAAAATCTATTCCATCACCAGAATAGGGGGGATATTCGTTATACCACGATTTTGAATCAGAAGAGAATTCAAGAAATGGCGGATCTATTCACTCTATCAATAACTGAGCCAGATCTGGTGTATCATAAGGGATTTGCCTTTTCTATTGGAAAAAAAAAAAAATCAATAGGAAGCCAATCCCAAACATTAATGGTAAGCTTGTATTTAGTATTGTGATTCATCATATAAAGAAATTAGACCTCGTCGCTGACTATAGAGTAGATCATAAAGCTATCGATTAAGATAAGAAATAATGCTTCTTTCAATTCGTTCTACAAGCCTAGACACATTGAGAAATAGGGTACATCTTATTATTAATTGGGACCTTCCTTTTATTTTTCCCTACCCTGGCTTTTGATGTATCATCATTTTAGTAATTATTTTAACCACCCATGGTTGTGATGTATCATCATCTTATTAGTTGTTTGTATTTTTCATAGGGGTTCTGTATTATACTCTACTTTTTTTTCTTAATTAATTTTCTACTCACCTGAACATTTAAATAAGCTCTAGTGTGGGATGTAATCTAGTAATAAATTGAACAAGGATAATGAAATAAGGAGCGGAAGAGAGCTAACTCTCTCTCTCTCTCTTCCATACCAATTCTCTCTTCTGTGACCATGTGGGCTCTTGTATAAATTCATGAGCGTGTCATTTTGCAAGAATTATTCTTACATCAATTACATGAAAATTCTGAGAATAATGGTGGAATTAGTATTTATTTATTATAAAAAAAAAAAAGTGAGCTGCTTATAGAAAAGCTCAAAAAGATGGAAAAAAAAATCCACATTCTTTTAATATTGTATAAATTTGGGTCTGTCACCAACACTCACCTCTTAATTAGGCATATTAAGAAGCAAAATGACTTTACTTTGGACTAGCACAACGATCTTTACTCTCGGGGCCAAAAAGACATTCGTACCATAGCTAAAAACCAACCCATGCAAAAGCAACTAAATAATTCCTGACAGCTTGCATATTGAGAGAGAAGCGATTAGTTGCACAAGACAAATCATCTAAAGCAACATATTTGCTTTATCTAAAAAAGCTATCAAGAATTTGATATTATCTTACCTGAATCATGCCTAATTCCATGTCTGTTTGGGTTCCAGGACTCTCTAGAATCACTCTCTAGAATCACATCTGCTCCATTTCTTCACTCCTATTGACGCTTTATGTGCGTTTCATAATTTCCTACATTCCAAACAGCCAGTGAGGATGAAACATGCAAAATCTATGATTAGACAATCATTACGTAATAATCACTTTGAATCATTTAGGTCTTATCATAGATCTAATTATATACATTAGTGTTTGGGTCCATCATGAAGGTCTTCTTAGACTTTTTTACTTTAGTTCCAACAGCCCCTTAATCTAGACCGTTCATCATTTAATCGATTGGTCAATGTTGACAATAACTTTTGAAGGTCATGCTCGGCTACCCTCCGATTTTTATGCCATGTCAACACCATCTGGTAAGAATTAGGGCTAAAACCATTGAAAACCCGATTTTTTAAGATAACCAAGTATGGATTTAGGGGATGGTATTGGTATCAGTTTTGGTATTGGAGTCTATCGATACCAATCCAGATTGGATTAGATTGGCATGTATGGATCGATTTTGCCCTTAGTTTTTTTTAAAAGTACAATTTTTATTGTTTTATTCCTAAAACGATATGGATAATCGACCTGGATCGGTCAAGGATCAGGGATCGATCTCAACCGATACCAATCTAATATAGCTGATATGGTCAATATGGTACCGACACTTGAAACCATGCAACCAAGTGTAAACTTATATGATATGATATCAATAAGTTGGATCGAAATCAGTCTCCATTGATATTAATCTAGATCAATTTGGTATCGACTTAGATCAATTGATTTTAACCTTTACTTTTTATTAAGATTATGAGATTTTTGACAATTTTATCATTGATCTGATCCGGATACTCGATTTAGGAATGACTACCATTGATATCAATTTCGTCCATGGTTTCAAATATTGGTATTGTATCGATTATATCAGTAATATCGTATCGATATCGATTGAGATCGATCCTTGATATCTGACCGATCTGAATCTGTTTTAGGGGTAAAACAGGAAAAAGAATGATACATTTTGAAGAAAAGTAACCTGGGTATTATATCGGATTTTGAAGGTGATAGATACCCGATCCGATACCATGCACAAAAACCATGAGCCCATAAAAAAGTAAAGATACCATCATCAATTGGTTGGAACTCTTTACCAAGTGGGCCACATGCACCCTGATTGAAGTAGGTGTGTGACCAGTCAGCAATCAGCATTATCACACCCATATTATATGATGCACGCAATGTCGAATCTACCCCTGACAATGTTATCAAGGACATTACAAATAAGTACCGCCAGGCAATTGCCCCCAGCACTGACACTCCTAAGTTTCTCTGATTCTATCTCTCTCTCTCTCTCTCTCTCTCTCTCTCGATCTCTTCCACTCTGGTCTTCAAATCCAAACTCCAACGGTAACATATGAAGTTCTTCCTTTGAGAAACCTTCTTCCCCAGATATCGAGATAAGGACGGAAGGGATTCAGGAACCGGTCTATTAACGGCTATATTTCGGACTGCATCTTCTTGTTTGCTTCCCTACTTCCTCTGTTCCCCCCCAAAATCTCTTCAATGGCTGTGATCCGAAGATGCTATTCTCTTTCTCTTCTACTTCTTCTTCTCTCATTCATCGTAATCACAGTTTCAATGCATTGCAATGCATTAGCATCTTCAGATAAACCCTCGGAAGCAACTCCATCTTCACATTCGAGGAGAAATCCAAATCTGAAATCGAAGCTCGACAGGAAAACGCCTCTGTGGTGCGTAGCGAAGAACAACGCCGAAGATTCAGCTTTGCAGGCGGCGCTGGATTGGACTTGTGGACAGGGAGGTACCGATTGTGGACCCATACAGCAAGGAGGTCCGTGTTACGATTCAAACAATCTCCAGAACACGGCTTCCTATGCTTTCAATGATTACTTCCTCAAGCATGGAATGACGAGAGAAAGCTGCAATTTTGGGAACGCTGGAGATCTCACCTCCTTGGATCCAAGTAAGCTTCTTCTCCCAATTTCAATCACTTTCTTCTCAAACTGAAATTAGGCCATTAGGTTTTCTTTGAAACGAAAACAGAGTTCTGGGCAATATAACCCCTTTTGATTTTCGCAATTTCAGGTCACGGGAACTGCGTATTTCCATCAAGGTGAGGCTTAATTGATCGATGACTACTTAACTTTATGTTCAGAAAAACCCTTTTCCCGAATGATGGTTTGAGATGTTCTTGGAATGATATGATGATACAGTTCAGTAGTAATCAGCGGGAGCTTTGGAGGAACAGCTCAGATAGGACCAACGGGAGCAGATATCAATGGTTGTGAGGCCGTCGGCAGGTGGAGTTGGACCTTAATCATCTTCCCTGTGGTTTTCACATCTACACTAGCCTTGTTAATTTGAATAGAGAGAGAGAGAGAGAGGGAGAATTAATTCTATTTGGTTGTAGCCTGTAGCTGTAGGTATTGCCTTGATTGAATTACAAGTTTAAATAGGGTCCCCAAGATTAACACTCCAAAACCAAGCCAAAGTAACCAAGCCAAAGTGCTTCTAATTTCAGATTTTTTTGCAAAGCTGTACTCTAATTACTAATGTGATAACCTATTTGGGGACATTTTAAATTTTAATTCCATTCTCAACTCTCTTTGGTAGAGTATGCTTCTACACCTTTGTACTATGGTCCGATTGCTTGACACCCTTAAGGTTACTATTACTTGAAGCCCATGAAATGTGACTACTCTTATTGAATGAAAAATACCATTTTACCGTTATAAAGTATTCAAATGAAACTTATGAAATTGAAATGATCAACTACCCTTACGAAGGTATTAGCCTAAAAAACTCAAATCCATTGCCAATGAAATGAAGGTGAAGAAGACTGAATTTCCGACAAGGCTCATTGCTACAATTCTCCGGCTAAGATAGGAGAAGGTTGCAAGAGGTAAGGGATGGTCGATTTCTCTTGCGGTGGATGGTTATAGGTTAGGGTTTTGGATAAGAGAAGGGGATTTCTTATGGATGGTTTTTCCCCTCAAGATTTGCTATAAAAAGAAAAAAAAATGTTAAATGTTAAATTTTAATGGAGTTTACAAGAATTTGAAGATGTTATGCTGTTTGCATCTTTGCGCGCACAAAGCTACATCAACCCAGTGCTTAGATCCTCAAAGCTCGTCCAGTATAAAGGTTTTCACATCACCTTTGTCAACAATGAGTTCAATAATCAGAGAATCCTTAGCTCTTTAGACTCCAAATCCGTCGAGGACTTCCCTGATTCCCAATTCAGAACTACTATACCTTGTTGGACTTCCGGTACCAATCCCCACAGAACAAATGACATCCTTGATCTCTGCAAATCTTATCAAAATAACTGTTTGGCTCTGTTTATTGACCTTATAAAAACCATTAAACCTTAATGGTTCACCTGATGTCCTAGCAAAACAGATGATTGGGGTCTTCTTAGCATGCTATGCCGTGTAGCACAGATTCAATGGTTGGAAGCACTCAGACACACAGCCCAAGGTTTTCCCAGCCCTTGGATCTGCGCTATACCATGTAGTGCGCTATAGAGGATCTGCACACAATCAGACATGTATCTCTCCCTTTTTGGTTCTCTCTCCTATGTTCCAGACAAGTCTCTCCCTTCTGCTCTCTTATTCCTCTCCATTCATCTCGCCATCACCACTGACGAACACCCTATCTACCCTTCAACCACCATCTTCATAATTGAGCACCACCACCATTGACCCCTCTGTAAAGACTAGTCTCAATTTAATTTAACATCTTAATCTCTTGTTTTAGTGAAAGGGTAAGAAGATCAATTCACCATGCCAACAGTATGTCATCACTAAACGGCGGTTGACCAATGGACAAGGGCTAGTTGTAAGAAATCTTAAAATGCAAGCTAGGGTGGTTCAAGTAATAATTCTAGACTTAAGGGGTAAGCAATTGGGCCATGGTATAAGGGGGATCCAAGTGATTTATCCCCCCTTTTATTTATTTATTTATTTTTATTATTTTTTATGGTTAAAAAGGGGGTCCAGACCTTTGGCCCGACTAATCTCTCATATGCACGTGTACGCTCACAGTTGGGTCATCACCAGCTCTAATGAGAAATATAGAAATCGTGAGACTGGCCCAAGGACATAAAGGGAGACAAACTCATGACGCATGCATGTCAATTTAAGCAAACTCCCTCGCCAATTGAGGTAGACCCTAGGGTTTTTGGGTGGAATTGTATGTTAAGTATATACTATATTGGTTGTTTCGGTTCTTTATGGGGGAACTGATGACTGCTTTGAAAAGGCACAAGAAAATTTAATTCCACTTTGGGGGTTGGTCCAAGTCCATTACCATATAGCTTTGAGATCTTTTTGGCACCCACGGAGTGGTTTGCAGTTGTATTAAGGATATACTTTCTTCTTTGTTAAGAAAAAATGTTGTATAGTGAGGTCAGAAGGGAGCATTTTGTTAGCTTTATTTGTGCTACTCTTCTTTCTTTGTTCGTATGCTTTAAAGAAAATGTAATGTGCACCTCACCTTTTGAGGCAATTTGGCTATTTTCCCTTTCTTTACCTTTCCTCATTCAAAAAAAAAAAAAAAAAAAAAAAAAAGAAAAGAAAGAAAAGAGAAAAAAAAGAGAAGAAAAAAAAAAAAACTATTTGTTAAACATGATTGAATAGGTAATAGGTTTTTCTCGTGTCAAAATCATCTGCGTGAAGCAGTGAGGTGTCATGAATATCCAACAGCTGAGAGGACCCATATAAATTGCTAAAGACAATTTGGACATGCTTTTAGTGATTCTAAATAAGGATACAATCATGTGATTGTAAGGTAGGCTGATCAAATTAGAAAACAAAAACTAGGGACGCAAGGTGATGTACTTTTGAGCCATAAGCCGCTAGCTCCATCCACCCTGAGGACCAGATGGTTTTTGAGAATCTTTAAATTTTTATGGTTGGTGGTTGAATCGTCTGGTTATGAAGATTGGGTGGTGTGTGGATTAGGGTTGCAGCAGTGCAAGTAATCCTGGCAAAGCACGAGCCCAAGCCCACCTCAAGTCCACCCAAATATTTTAGGGCCAGAGCTGTAGCTTTTCAGCCCCTGGGCTGGACTAGGGTTGGGATTTCTAGCCCTAGGACGAGGCCGGACTGAGTTTGGGGATGAGTATTGGGTTTAGCCTAGCGTGACTTCACCCTTTGTCTCTATCCCCTTAAACTAATTCCGTAACACCTGATGGACAGAAATGGTCATTGTGCAAAATGCAACTCAAATGTGAAACATGCTTAGTTTGAACCTGCATCTTATCCTCATGGGCATTACGGTGACCATTCTCTCCTTCTCCCTCTTGGTCTCAAACTCTTCCTTTTCTTTTCTAAGGCTCCATTTGGTTCGACCTAAAATACTCAGTAAAAACAAAATTTTGTGGTAAAATTTGTAAAATCATATTTTCCGCTGTTCTTTTTTTTAGGTTGAAAAATTTTCATTGGAGTAAAATTTTATAGAAGGTTTACGCTTTTCCGGAAAATTGAATTGAAAATCTTACCTAAAATTTGTCGGTAAAACGATCATCAAAAAATCAATCGGGGCAGCTCGATAGTTAAGAGAGATGAGGTTTTGCTTCCTTATCTCCTTCTTCCCGCCGATCTCGATTTCCTTCTTACGCTGATCATCTCAAGGCTGATGGTGCACTCTCATTCTCTTCTCCCTCTCTCCTTCTCATCTCAAAGCTGAGGGTCTACTTTCAACAGCTGCTGCAGACGAACGAGAGAAGTCTCAAGTTCTGGCTTCCTTATATGTTCAACTTTGAAAATCCCATCAGTTTAGACTTCTTCCAGTGATTTACTATTCTCAGGGAGAGTAATCTCACACCGAAAGTTGTAGATCTACAACATTTCACTATTTTTTTCTATTATTTTTCACAGCTTTAATCTGCTCTAATGCAGTTACAAGTGCATTCTCCAACAAATTGGAGAAGAAATGAAATGCTAAGCCCTTTCCACTTCAGATCAACCTCATCTACGCTAGTTAACCTTTTGAGAAGTTTAGATTCCGTTTGACAAGACTTCTATTCTTGGAGAGTGTTCTTTTATAGAAGTGTTCATTTTCAAAAATGCTATGAGAACACTTTGGTGGAGTAGAAACAAAGTTTGGTGAAACTGTTCCAGAAATATCCTTAGAATAGGAAAAGAACAAAAACAATGTTTGGTAGACACTATATAAATTCACTTCTTAATAATAAAATCAATAATTACATGCATGCCATTATGCTCAAATTTAACTTAAATAAGGAAGTACTTTGTTAATGAAATTGTCTTCAAAAATACCATTGCCTTTTTTTTTTTGGCGCTAAGAAGACCTTTGTAATAAAATATGAACAAAAAAAGAAAATACCAATTACAATGCAGGTCAAAATACAACCCAACCAATAAAAAGATGAGAATAGATATGTCATTGATCCACCTTCGGTGTTGCCATCAGCAGATTAGGACATCAAACTAATTCTCATCCTAGAAGAGAGAAATCATAAAAATAAAACTAGGTAAATTGATACTTAGGCCGACCTACAGCATCAATTTCCAAATCCAAATTGACCATAGGCGGCCAAGACATACCAGGATTTGAATCTTCAGATCTTGTAACCTATTTGGATAGATAGTCAGCAATTGCGTTTGCTTATGATAACAATGAGTGATTTTCCACTTCACTGCTTCCAAATATGGTAGACAATTCATCCATCGCTGATGAACATTCCATGGGGTTTTCTTTTTCAAGATCAGAATAAACACTGCTACAGAATAACACTCAATCCATAAATGATGAATACCTAATCTCTTTGCATTCTCAATCCCTGAGGTAATCACAATGAATTCCGCATCAAAGTTGGTCTGAACACCCAGGAACTCTCTAAGATTTGCCATTACCTCAGTTTTATCATTCCGAAAGACATCACTAGCACTAGAGCCTTGCCTGGGTTCCCAAGCGAGCAACCATCTGTGTTCAATTTCAGCAAGCTTATTAGAGGAGGGAACCAATATACCTAAACAAAATCTCTCGAGCTCTGCACTGAACATAAAGAAAACCTATACTTCTCAGACAGACCATTTCTGAAAAAGAAATAGCCGAACCTGAGTGAACTAAGGCTTGAGAGCTAATTTCACTTATGGCCATCGCAAAACAATGTTTTGTTGTCTTTACAACCCTGTCAAAACGCCTAGCATTTCTCTCCATCCATATAAAACACAGAATCACAATAAAGCTACTTTGCCACACTCTTTTAAATGACACCATCTTCACTTGATTTTTCCACCATGCAATTAAAAGCTCAACCCCAACAAAACTAGGCCATTGCACTCCAAAACAACCACAATACTCATGTCACACCCAAACCGCAAACTCACATTCATAAAAAAATATGAATTTTAGGCGTCTCTGCTTGACCACAAAAATCACACCTCAATGTCATAGCAACACCTCACTTTTGAACATTCTTATCGGTAGCTAATTTATTCTTAATTAACCTCCACCCAAAAGTTATTTGACGAGGCTGAAGTTTAGACTTCTCTAAGATCGAATACCAGCCGACTTTAGGCATATATACCCCTTCTAACACTCTGCTAGGCTGATTTTCTTATAAAAATCCCTGAAGAGGAAGGATGCAAATGACAAATATCCACTTCCTTAGAGATATAAATACTTTTAGCTTTTTCAAACATTCCTGCCACAAAATCAAATTCCACTTGAGAAAAATTCCAACAGTGATAAAGAATGAATCAGACACCTTTGCTTTCACACCATAAAAAAAAAAAAATTGTTATCAAAATCCACAATGGATTTTGGACCCAGCCATCTATCCCTCCAAAAAATCATTTTTCCCCGTTTCCAGCCATCCACTGCTCATTTGTAGACACAACACTCCAAACCTTTTTTTAGGGTAGACCAAATGGAAGAGGATTTATAACCCAGTTTATGGGAACCATCTTCTTTGAAAAATCGAGCCCTGAAAAATTTACTGATGATGGAATCCTCATATTTGATTTGCTAGGCTAGGTTACTCAAGCAAGCAGCGTTCACATGGCCTATTCCATTGGTTCCAGCATTCCTTACTTTTTAAGATTTGACAATCTAATTTATCTGGGCAAAGGGAAAAACATTTGTGCAGTAGTAGAATAAGGGGAGCTTAGATCATCTGGGTTGAGCACTAGGGAGGGAATAAATGTTTCACAGCACTAGGGATGGAATAAATGTTTCAATTTCCAATCCCCTGTATAACATTTATGTAACATTTTTAAAAGAAAAACTCAATATAAAATGTTTCAGTTTTGCAATCCCCTATATAGCATTCTTAAATAAATGCAATAAGATAATAGATTAAAGCTACAAAGAAAGTAACTGTTAAGTGGATATATCAACAATAGCTCCTCTTCACTCCTCCTCCCTTATCAACATACCTAGCTCAGAAATATCTACTTATACTTGAGTCTCCATGTTTCCAGGTTGGCTTGCAAAGAAGGGTTTGTTAAAGTCACGAAACCAACGAATACCAAGACTTCCTTCATCTTTTGGCTTGCACACCTGATCCCACTTTACTGTCACTGCCTTTGTGGTTTCTACATCTCCCATCCAAATAAAATTGCGCATCCATTTTTCCATTAAAGATATAAGCAAGGATGGCCACCAGTAAACTGAGAAACTATGAGCAGGTATACTTGTCACCACTAAGCAGACCAGCTGAACCCTCCTTACCATAGACAACATTTTTCCTTTCCATCTAGACAAGCGACTTTTAACTTTATCCATGACTAGCATCAGAACTTGCTTTTTAACTTGCTTCCTTGTGCTGGGAATATCCCTCTCCATAAAGGTTTTGATGATAACAAACAAGTGGTAGCTCTAACAACTATTTCTCTAAGTGTCATGTAATGGATCACATTATGGAAGCACCATGTAAGGGACCACTTCAAGAAGCCCAAGATACAAGTGGGATTGAGGAGTTAGAAAAAGTCAAGATGAAGAACACAAAGATATTCTGAGGATATCTAAAAGACATTGAAGAAGTGGAAGAATCAATTTGAAGACATTGAAGATGTGGAAGAACTCAAGTTGAAGAGTTAGATACTCCTAGATTAGGATATAATTCACACACTTCACACACACCAGACTCATGCATATTAATCATGGAAATCATTAACATATCATCCCAAGGCATTCTAAACCCCTTGTGTGACTGTCAGATAGTCAAAACACAAGACAGAGGTCAACCAGCAACTGTCGGATGGGAACCGATAACTATCGCTTCACCACTATGATGGTTTTTCCATCAGACTCTGTAAACAGAAGTCACCCAGCAACTGTCGGATTGAGCCGACTAGCCGGATCAATTCCGAATCACTTGCCTATGATTTAAACAGCTCACAGAGAGCAACCGATAACTTTCGGTTGGAAGTAGAAACTGTCGGTTGACCCTCCAAAGACTTCAACGGCTATATTATGAGTCTAATGGCTAGTTTCTCATAGCTGGGTCAGGAAGAGACAACTGCTAGTTGGGAAGTGGCAACTGTAGGTTGAGAAATTTTTTATCCGTTAGAAAATTTTCTCCTTCCAAATTGGGTGATATCATTACCCTAATTAAGCCTAGCCTCTACCTATATAAATACCCCACTAATGACTTGAATAATTAACAATTAAGAAAACTCTAAGCAATCATATTAAAGTTATTTGTGAGTTTCAACTACTATTATCATTGGTGTTCTTATTGAAGTCAAACATGTTCTCTAAGAACTGAAAATACTTCAGCCAAGTCTCTCTCATCAGCCTACACCTAAGGATGACTTCAAAAAGGTGCATTCAAAGTTATACTTGCATATTCATTTATTCCACTTGATTAATTCTGTTAATTTTACATTTTCCTAGACTGTAATTAGGATTGTATAAGAATCTTCTTATCCTAAAAAGAGTTGGGTTTCTCTCCACCGTGAAACATGATTGTAAGAGGTGCTTCTTTACCTGGAAAGAGATTATAAGGATATTCTTGTTCTAAACAAGATTCTATAAAGGTTTTCTACCTTACCTACTGTACTGAAAGGGAGAACTAGTGGAATACCTTACAAGTGAAACTTGTAGAGAGTGGAGTAGACTCTAGCTGAGTCGAACCACTATAAACCTTGGTGTTATGTGATTCTAAGTATTTTATTATTCTGTATTTTTTATTCAGCAATCATATTTTGGGAACCATAATTCGAAGATGTTTAAATTTCACTGGGATAACCTATTCACCCCTTCTAGGTTATTTTAGTTGGTATCAGAGCGAGAGCTCAAAAGTTTTGGACTATTTTAGTCTTAACGTGAGTCAAAGACCATGGCCACATCCCAAGGACCACTAGAGGGCATGAACGCCTCAAGACCCTCCTTATTCTAATGGAACAAATTTCTCTTTCTGAAAGTGCAGATATAAGAACTTTGTGTGCGGTCACAACATATTTGTATGAAGGGTCATAGATCAAGGACTACATAATCACCAACATAACTTCAGAGCAATCACCTTCCTCCAATATGATCTCAACTAAGAAGAATTCAATCAAGTGATAGCAAATGAGTCAGCCAAGAAAATTTGAGATATGCTTATGGTTATTCATAAAGGCACGGAAGAAGTGAAGGAAAGGAAAGTAGATAAGTTAGTTTCCAAATATGAAACATTTACTATATATAAAAATGAAACTATCACTGAAATATTTACTTGTTTCACAAATATTGTAAATAGTCTTAAGAGCCTAGGAAAGAACTACACCAATGCTGAAAAAAGTCAGAAAAATACTAAGGTCTCTACCAACCTCATGACGACCTAAGAAAACCGCAATTGAAGAAGCAAAGGATCTTACAAAGATCTCCCTAGACTACTTGTTGGGTTCTCTACAAACCTATGAAGTCGAATTGCAAGTTGATAAATAAATTCTAGAAGGAAGGAGGAAGACCATAGCATTGAAATCCTCTCAAAACATTGAAGAGGTAAGTGATGATGATGATGAGGAAGACTTCGACATGAAAAATGAGATATCACTTATCACAAGAAAATTTGGCAAATTTCTCAAGAAGAAAGGAAGAATGCCATATAAAGGAAAAAACAATGTTGATAAATCTTATGGTGAAAAAGATAAGTAGAAGAACAAAACAAAAGAATCTTCTTCTGACAAGAAAGATGTAGTATATTTTGATTGTAGGAAACCGGGTCACTTTAAAACAGAGTGTCCACACATGACAAAGAAGAAAACATACGCTGCCACGTGGGATTCAAGTGATGAAGAAAAGAGTGACTCAAAAGAAGAAGTCACCAACCTAGCCTTGATGGCTCTGGGAGAAGAAGAACAAGAGGTAAATCAACTAACTCAAACTGAACCTCTAAAAAATGATTATAACGAAGGACTTCAAGAAGCTTTCGAGGACCTATATGAAGAGAGTCTTAAGTTAGAAGTAGAAAAACATAAACTAGAGAAAAAAGTTGACACACTTAATAAAAAAGTGGATGCTTTGACTTTCAAAGTGAGTGAACTTGAGGAAGAAAACTCAAAGTTAAACTCTACTCTTTGTAACTTTACCCAAAGTCAAAAAAACTTTGATAACCTTCTTGGATCTCAAAGGAAAAGTCCTAATGATAGAGAAGGATTGGGTTATAGACAAAACCCATCAAAGAGAAAAGAAAAACAAAAGGAGAATCCAAGAAGGAATGAAGGTAATCAAGCATCCTCATCCTATGTCAAGTGTAGTCTCTGTAAAAGAACAGGGCATTCAACTAGACAATGCAAGAGAAATCCCACTACCTCTCAAAATGAGAGATCTAGGACCACGGTAAACCATGCCTACTACTACACACCTCAAAGAAGGTCAAATAAGCCACAAGAGGATCCTAGACCAAGATATAGAACCCAACCTCAAAGGGCATACACTATTGATAGATACTATAGGTAACCCCAAAGAGCCTACCCTCAAGAGTTATATAGACCTTATGGGAAATACAAACCTCAAAAGTCATATACATCTCAAGAGTCTTATAGATCATATGAATCTCAAAGATCTCAAAGAAACCCAAAGTCATATCAAAGATCTAAAAGATACAAGACCACCTGGGTCCCCATAGAGACATTTGACACTAACAATGACAGACCCATGAGATTATGGAGACCAATGTACAATTGATCTTCTATTATAGATTTACTTGAAGAATAAAGCTCAAGACAAATTGGTGATTGACAGTGGATGCTCTAAGCACATGACATCCAATAGAAGTTTATTCTCAAGCCTACGGGACTATGATGGAGGATGGGTATCATTTAGAGATGACAGTAGAAAAAAATTGTTGGTATTGAAAAGATTAAGAAAAACAATATTTTTATCTCAAATGTATACTATGTCAAAAACTTGAACTATAACCTACTTAGTGTAAGCCAATTGTGTGGAATATGTTATAAGTTAGATTTTGATGTATCTCATTACTATGTAAAAGATGCTAATAATGATCCAATATTAAAGGGATCTAGGAAGAACAACATATATATATATATATATATATATATGTATGTTTGATGAAACAAGTTCCTTGAATGCTTGCTTGGTCTCTAACCATAGTGAGTCCTCATTATGTCATAGAAGACTTGGACATGTAAATGTCAAGTTAATCCAAACAATTGAATCTAAGGACCTTGTTAGAAATCTTTCAAAGATTAAGTTCAATAAAGAACATTTTTGTGATGCATGTCAAAAGGGCAAACAAACTAAGGTATCCCATAAGGCTAAGAACATTGTTTATTTCTCAAGGCCTTTAGAACTTCTTCACCTTGACTTGTTTGGTCCCATCAATATTTCAAGAGTAAATGGTAAATCATATACTTTTGTTATTGTAAATGATTTCTCTAGATTTACTTGGACTGTATTTCTTAGAAATAAAAATGATGCCTTTGATGAGTTTGTAACCTTATGCAAGAGATTACAAAATCAGAAAGGCTATAAAGTAACCTCTATCAAGAGTGATCATGGAGGAGAGTTTGATAATATATATATATATATATATATCAATTTGATGTGTATTGCAACAAACATGGCATTGACTATAACTTCTCTGCTCCTAGGACATCTCAATCTAATGAGATTCTTGAAAGGAAAAATAGGTCACTACAAGAGATGGCTAGGACCATGCTCAATGAGTACTCCTTGCCCGAATCTCTATGGGCTGAAGCCTTTAATACTGCTTGTTATAAACTCAATAGAATTATTTTTAGATCCCTTCTTTCCAAAACTCCCTATGAGCTATATTTTTTGTAAACTACCTAAGGTAGATTACTTTAGGGTGTTTGGTTGCAAGTGTTTCATCCTAAACACTGAAGATAGACATGAAAAGTTTGATGCAAAATCTGATGGAGAGATATTCTCAGGATACTCCCTCAACAGTAGAGCATATAGAGTCTTTAACAAAAGATCTCTAATGGTTGAAGAATCCATGAATCTTGCCTATTTCTATGCATGAACCTCTTATTGATGATGATGATGATGATGATGATATTGACGTTTTAAAGAATAAAGTAGATGTTGTCTCTCTTGAAGAACCTAAAGAGAAGGATGCTCCTAATCAAGAAATAGAAACTGTACCTAGGGATATCATACCCCATAGGAACCATCCCTTAGATGCTATAATAGGAGACTTGAACCAAGGAATGCAAACCAGATCCAAATCCCGTGAGATATGCAACCACACTGCATTTATCTCCAAAATTGAACGTAAGAACATAGAAGAAGCACTTAAGGATAGTAACTGGATTGTTACAATGCAAGAAGAGCTTCACCAGTTTGAAAGAAGTAAGGTTTGGGAACTAGTTCCAAAACCTGACCACCACATCATCATCGATGCCAAGTGGGTCTTTCAGAACAAGCTAGATGAAGATGGCAATATTGTAAGAAATAAAACCAGATTAATTGCTAAAGGATATAACCAACATGAAGGAATTGACTATGATGAAACCAATGCCTCTGTAGCAAGATTAGAATCCATTAGGATGCTACTACCTTTTGCATGCCATAAAAAATTTAAAATTATATCAAATGGATGTAAAAAGTGCTTTCTTGAATGGTTACATTCAAGAGGAAGTATATATAGTTCAACCCCCTGGTTTCAAAAACCCAAAGTTTCCAAACCACGAATATAAATTTGAGAAAGCCCTTTATGGCCTCAAACAAGCTCCTAGACCTTGGTATGAGAGATTAAGCACCTTCTTAATAAAAAGTGGCTTCTCGAGGGGAAGAATTGACACCACCTTGTTCGTGAAGAACTTAAAAGATGACATACTCATAGCTCAAATCTATGTTGATGACATCATCTTTGGCTCATCTAATGAGAATATGTGTACTGAGTTCAGTAGCATTATGAGCAATGGGTTTGAGATGAGTATGATGAGAGAATTAAACTTTTTCCTTGGACTTCAAATAAAACAATCTAAAAATAAAATATTTATAAATCGAAATAAATACACTAAGGACCTTCTAAAGAAATTTGACATCAACAGTCAAAAGTCTTCAGACACTTCGATGAGCTCATCCTTGAAACTGACCAAGGATGAAGATGGCATATCTAAGGATGTTACTAGATATAGACGCATGATTGGAAGCCTTCTATATCTATCGGCTAGCAGATCGAACATCATGTACAGTGTATATGCATGTGATCGTTTTCAAGCCGATCCTAAGAAATCACACTTCACGGCAGTAAAAAGAATTTTTAAATATTTAAAGAGCAAATGTGATGTTGGGTTATGGTACCCTAAAAACCAATCTCTTGATCTCGTCAACATCTCAAATGTTGACTTTGCAGGATGCCACATTGACAGAAAAAGTGCCAGTGGTAGTTGTCATTTCCTTGGCTCTTGCCTTGTTTCTTGGTTCGGTAAGAAACAAAATTATGTTGCTCTTTCCACTACCGAGGCTGAGTACGTAGCAACTAGAAGATGCTGTGCTCAGATCCTTTGGATGAAGCAAACACTCCAAGACATAGGAGTTAAGTTTGATGCATGCCCAATCATGTGTGACAACACAAGTGCCATAAACTTGAGTAAGAACCCCATCTTACACTCAAGGGCCAAACACATCGATATTTGTCATCACTTCCTAAGAGATATAATACAAAACAGAGATGTCACTCTTGATTCATCGAAACTGAAAAACAGTTGGCTGACATTTTCACTAAACCCCATAGTGAAGACCCTTTTTGTACTCTAAGGAAGGAGTTGGGCATATGTAATCCTTTTGGATAAATTCACTGACTTTCATGTTTGCAAAACCCCCTTTCTCAGTTGAAAATCCAAAAAACTATTAAAAAATGCTAAAAAATTAATTTTCTGTCCAATCGGCACTTGCGCTTACAACCGAAAACTACCGGTTCGTCTCGGGTTTGCGAATTAAACCCATTGGACAAGTCATTGTTGAATCCCTTTTAAGGGATTTCACTGCAATATTCATCTTCCACTCTCATTTCCTCCAAATGAAATCAGAGAAGCCCTAACTTCCTTGTCTAGAACCCTACACTCTCAACAAATCTCACCTAGTCCTCCAAAACCCTATCTCTCTTCCATCCGTCTTCCATCTCCATGGCTCCTAAGAAGGTCCGCACTGGCAAGAAGAGACCTGCTACTGAGATGGATTTCATCTCCACGAAAGCAATGGAATTATGGGATTTGTTCGAGAACGCAAGATTGAGAGTGGTAAGGATATTGATACTCAATCCATATATACTTTTGGTCTGAAAGAATACTTTGGTATTCTAGATTGGGTTGGCATACTCTAATGTGGATTCCGATGCTACCCTAGACTTGTTCGCCTTTTCTATTGCAACTTAAGGGTTTAACAGTATGGAGAGAACATTAGGATCAAAAGTATGGTCAAAGGCATTGATATTGAGTTTGGAATTGAAGAATTGGGAGCAATACTCAATGTTCTCGCTACTAGACATCTCAAATACCTAATCACCAAGAAGAATCACAAGGACTTCATGGATCAAGACAAGGTATATGAGAATATAATGAAAAATTACCTTGGAGTGAAAGCTGCAAAATATAGCGAGCTAACCGAACTTGCCAAGATCATCTACTAAATTGTCTCGCTCAACATCCTTCCCAAGAGTGGACACTGTGATGCCATTAGCCCCTTTCAAGCCTACATCACCTACTGTATTTGTGATGGAATTCAAATCAACCTCCCTTACCTCATCATCCGTCATATGCTCCACACTAGTGGAAAAGGAAGAATCAATAATCTTCCCTATGGATGAATTTTGGGCCAAATTTTCACCCACTTTGACATTGATTTCAGTGGAAAACTTGTGATAGAGGATAAGAACTTTTGACTTCAACTCCATCCGTCACATAGGGATCCAGAATCCTCTCTCCACTTCCAAAGGAGAAGGAAGCTCCTCGAATCAACCTGTGACTATGGAGTGGCTTGACAAGAAGCTAGAGGCAATGGAATCATGCCTCATGGCTCACATTGATAAGAAGACTCAAGAGATCATCGATTCTATTGAAGAATTGATAGTCTTTTCAGATATCTTTTTCCCTTCCCTTGAAATCTGGCAACCCTATTTTGCTTTTGTTGTGTAATGCCCTAAGTATGGCATCTTTTGTAATGCAATGTTCTGAACTTCTATATAAATATAATTGATGCATTATGTTTATGTGTGTTGCCATATGCTTGAACTGTCTCTATTATAAATTCTTTTGTATGTACATGCTCAGGGGGAGCCTTGTTTATTATTTCTTTCTCATTTTTGTTGTTGACAAAAGGGGGAGAAGAAGAGGGAGTTGATTGAAGATTAAAATATTAAAATATGCATTTTACTTTCATGACCACCTGTTTTTAATTCTTTAATCCACTTGTTTATCATCATCAAAAAGGAAGAGATTGTTGGGAATATCCCTCTCCATAAAGGTTTTGATGATAACAAACAAGTGGTGGCTCTAACAACTATTTAAGTGTCATGTAAAGGATCACATTGTGGAAGCACCATGTAAGGGACAACTTCAAGAAACCCAAAATACAAGTGAGATTGATAAGTTAGAAGAACTCAAGATAAAGAACACAAAGATATTCTGAAGATATCTAAAAGACATTAAAGAAGTGGAAGAATCAATTTGAAGACATTGAAGATGTGGAAGAACTCAAGTTGAAGAGTTGGATACTCCTAAATTAGGATGTAATTTACACACTTCGCATGCACCACACTCATGCATATTAATCATAGAAATCTAATGAGCACTTTTATGTGTGAAATCTTAGGTAGTAAAGCATGCATTTTGCATAATTAGAATGGAGCTACCTTGGGTTTTGCTCTCCTTTTACAGGTTTTGTATTTTAAAGGCCTTAAGCATTATCAGGCGTCATATCTTTGCAACAACAACTACCTAGTGTAGTTGGTGAGCTATGGTGTGCAAAATTCCCTTGCTCACCAGGAGGTCAAGTTTGAATCTCATGGTTGTCTTTTCT
>NW_024870656.1:37429-37530 GCF_013358625.1 Macadamia integrifolia
GGTACTGAAAGATTTGTGTACTCACAAACGTATCACTAGTGTGCCCAAAAAGACGTTCTTTGCAAGTAACATTAGTTCCATAAGTACTCAACCTATAGCAG